>NW_025335283.1:710904-750370 GCF_004798865.1 Varanus komodoensis
TTCTAGGGTGTTTGCTATTCCACCCAGTTTTGTATCATCTGCAAATTGGATTATCTTTCCTTGTACTTCCTCATCTAAATCACTAATAAAGATGTTGAAGAGCACTGGGCCCAGGACTGAGCCCTGTGGCACCCCACTAGGTACCAGCATCCAATTTGAGAAGGTGCCATTGATGAGCACTCTTTCTGTCTGATTTAGCAGCCTTATAGTTTTGCCATGTAGTCCAGTTTTTGCTAATTTGCTCATCATAATGTCATATGGCACTATGTCAAAAACTTTTCTCAAGTCTAGGTAGATTATGTCCACAGTGTTCCCTTTGTCCATTTGGAAGATTACCCAGTTAAAAAATGAGATTAAATTAGTCTGACAGGATGTATTTTTGATAAATCCATGCTGGCTTCTATTACTGCATTTTCTTTGAGATGCTTGAAGACTGATTTTTTAATAATTTGCTCCAGAATTTTTCCAGGGATTGATGTCAGACTAACTGGTCTGTAGTTCCCAGGTTCATCTTTTTTCCCCTTTTTGAAAAAGCAGCACACAATCTGATGCAGGCATGACTAAGGCCATGGAAGCAGAATCCGAAGGAATCTTGACCAGCCCGAGTTGTGTGGCGTTCACATCCCTAACCCGAGTTGCCGCTACTGAAGGGGAGAAGCCATTTCTTTGTCCTCGAAGATTTGGGAAAACTGTCTTGGGGAGACTGCAGAAAAAGCTAATGTCTTGCAGCCGGCTCAGTATTTCCACTCCTCTCCAGTATCACCTACCTAAATCATTCCAAATATTGCACACGGCACTTTTAACCAGCCCCATTTCCCTGTCCGAAGCTTTTGGCCCAGAAGCGCAATGCACCACCCAGCCCAAGCAAAGCTCTCCACTGCATACAAGCCGCACTTCCCAACACCCAAGGGGCATACCCTCTTGCACAAGGCTTTCTTGACAATCCAGCGCTTGGTGGCTCTCCGGCGATACTGTGGGGGGGCAACATATTCAATGCCCAGCTGCTTGCAGGTATTCTCAAAGACGTCATAGCGGCTGTTGCGCAGGTTCTTCAGCAGCTTCCTCCGATGATCTAGGGCCATCAGCATACAGCGCTTGTTGCTCTTGTCCTAGAGAGGCATAGTAGGCTATTAACAGCAGCTGGTTTCAACAGGCTGCCCACTGAGTAACACAGGTAAGTATTCCATGACCTGGCTACTCAGCTACATACTAAATTTAATTACATTCACACATTGCAAAACTCTGAGGCAATAAATCACTTGCTTCAGAAAAAATTACCTTGGGATGAAAGTGCAGGTGCTCCTGGAGTGTGCGGATCTTAGCCGTCAAGTATGCCACTGCAACAGCAACAGAAAGTGGTGCAGAAAGGCTGGAAAGAAATGGCCCCTTCCAACGGTGCTGCGCTCACTCCTTGCTTAAAACTGTGGGAGAACTGAGCCAGCGAGCTGCCAGGCGGGGCGCCCCCTCTGCTGTGCCCAGCTTGCGGCAGGATGGGCTTTACTGCGCAACTGGAGCAATGTGCTCTTTTCCTGGGATGCTTGAAAGACCATGTAGAAGGGGAGTGCAAGGAAAGACAAGAAACAGGGCCACTCTATCAACCCTGCAGCCCTAGTGGTTCCTAAATTGTCTGCAATTTAGTTGGTTATTTTAAATAATTTTCAGTTTGCCACTTTTTACCCCAAGGTGATTTAGCAAAAAAACAGAAACAAACAACCTCCCCCCCAGATTAAAACCATAAAATGCTTTAGAATACAACAAAACATAACAATTACTTAATAAAAACAATTCCCACCCCACAGACCCAAATCCTTCTTGAACAGAGGTTTGCTGGAAGGGAGACAGAGGGGTTGCAATCCTGGCCACCCCTGGGAGTGACTCATGGCCCAGCACTGGCCACTAGAAAGGCCCTCCCACATCACCAGCAACTGTAGTGTCCTAGACATGTGAGCTGCTCCAGAGCTCTTAAGGCCAGGTGAGCTCCTATGGGAGAAGATGGTCTTACAGGTAAGCCTGGTCCCAAGCTATACAGGACATTAAAGGTCACAAGCAGCATTTTAATTCTCCCCAGAAACAAACTGGCAAGCAGTGCAAATTACCAGGGGAGTCATGTACGCTCTGTAATGTGCCTTCTGGTCAGGCAGCAACATGCTGGACCAACCGAAGATTCTGACAAGTTTCCAAAGGTGCTCCACATGCAGCACGTTCCAATAGCCTGAACAGGATTCAGTGAAGGCTTACATGACTGGGACCTTACCAGATGTTTCGAGGAGCAGGTGTCACTGGCACACTTGGCTCGGCCTGGACACCCAGGTCCAGGCGGAGTCCAGGAGCACTCTCAGACTGCTAGCACTACGTCACATTAAGCCTTTGTGCGCAGGTTTGCTTTCTTTCATCATTCCTTTTGCCCACAGGCTGCTCTTTGAAAGGTGCTGTACCCCTCCACCCACCTTGACTTGTTGCTTAAGGACAAAGGAGAGGCAGCAGAAGCGGCTCCCCATCACAATGGCAACGCAAGCGGCACTGGACTAGAGCACTTCCCTGCTGGAGACGTCGTGGCTGCTTGAAGGGGAAGGGGCAAGCGCCCATTTGTTACTTGCAAGCAGACTGACTCTGGCTGCCCCTGGCTTTGCAGAGGAAGCACCACGGGAGGTTGGTTTCAGTCTTCCCCAGAGACCACAAGGGGTACATAACAGACAGGATCTGTAAAAGCCTGTGGGGTGGTTTCTTTGTAGTTTACACTGCCATGTCAGCATGACAAGCTGGCAAGCATTAAAGACCCCAAAGCCAGTAGCCAGACCGTTTCCCACCCAGCCCAAAGAGGCCCTTGACCGCTGAAGGGGCAGCTCAGGGCATTTCTGTTTACCTTGAACCTCCGTGGAACCTGTATCATTTGGGGTATTCCGGACTTTGTCTGCCAGTTGCTCTTTCTTTATTTTTACTTTCTCCCTCTGTGTGTACAGTGAGAAGAGAAAAGAAGACCTGCAGAAGCTGAAGATGGAAAATTTCATTCATGAGCCCCACAATGGCTCATGCGCTCTTTGAGTGGTTTCTCTCTCAAGCCATTTAGCCTAAGTGCTGCACAGGACATGCTGTGGCTTGTCTGCTCATGCCAATATGTCCCGTGGGTCTGTTTGCATGACATGACAGCCCAGTGCAGGATCTTAATATATGTGCTGCCTATGTCCCTTTCAAGAAGCACCTATTGACCTATCAAGCATGTGTATCAAACTGGTTTTCTCTAGAAAAGGGGATGGCATGTACTTCTGCCTTGAGGCAAAGAGGTAAACATCTGTATCCCAAGGACAGTCAGAGCAAACCAGAAAAAGATACTTTGTCACAACCAGGGTGAAAATCTCACCAACTCCTCCTTGCAAATAAAAATCTCTTGTACCTATGCTTTTTCCTGACAGCTCACCGTTCACAGCTCTCAAGAGAAACCCAAGTGTAGAAAAAGCCTATCTGAGATTACACCGCATCACTTTCCAGACTGGGACCTACTGTACCTTGACAGCAGCTAGCCCACTGAACAATGCCCAGCAGAGACTCCCAATTTGCATCCCTGTGCAAGCACAGCTGAGAATGTAACAAAACCACAGAAACACCTGCGTACATTGTTGGCACACGTTTAAGCAATTATTTGCCAACTACTGATGGCCCCTTTAATGTGCTACTTTGTACTCTTAATAGGGCTATCAGTGATTGGTCAAATGGAGATAATGAAAACTGGCTGCCACACGTGATTTTGCAATCTTCCCCAAAAAAGTTACAAGTACAAATAAGCTGCACCAAATGAAATTTGCTTGGATGTGGAGCAGTATGCAGCTACTGCAAAGAAGATAACATGACTCAATAAAAGAATTGTGGCAATTGAGTAGGGGTCATGGCGCCAATGCCAGCTGCCCCAAAGTGCTGCTTCAACACTGGTGGCAGCCAACGCAAGCTTCGCAAGTGTCCCAAGGGGTTCCCTCTGGCTCCAGCCCAGCAGCTCAATAACTGCTTCCTACTGGGGTCAGTGGCCCAGGGTCAGATGACACAGCAACCAATTCTCGGCACAACCCCCACTATGGGCTACTGGTTGCCAGGGTGGCTTGCTGCCCTCCAGCAAGCAGATTGCAAAGTTTACATGACACAGCCACCCTCTGGGGATTATCGTGCATGATAGGTTGTCATGCCCTGTGAACAAGTCCCTGGAGCTTAAAAAGGTTACTTTGTCTTATTTAATCTACAGTAGCTTATGCAATCATGTGAACGGGATTGCCGTGTGTATGAATGGAATCAGATCATTTGTGTCAGTGGTAAGATTATTTTTAAAGCTTATGGCTCACCCGCTTCCCTACAGCACCGGCTGAAATTGTGTTTTTATGGCTTTATAATTAGAAACACATGGAAGAGGGGAATATGAATGATCTTCAAATCCCAAATCCCAATTTGCCCAAATAGAAAAGAACTGACCTGGGTTGCCATTTCCAGAGACAGCATTCTTCTTACAACATCGTCCACCCTGCAGGAAAGCAGACTCCTTGAATGGTTTGGCTCCGAGCCTCTAAAAAGCTTGACATTTTGAAAGAATCCTCAAGAGAACTTAAGGTCAAGGACATTTTGTATTCCAAAAGAGTGAAACAAGCCAAGGAGAGGGCCTGCTCCATCACCATCCCTACTCACTGGGACCATCTACCATCAGTTGTCTTATTGGGAGGTAGATTGGGAGCAGATCAGTTGGGCTCTCCCTACCCCTGGCTAATCTTCTACCAATTCTGCAAATGAATTGGGTGATTTATGATTTGATTTATTTCTCAATCTGTGTGTATTGTTCATTAAGATGTTACATTTTTATGTCACCTGAATGAAATTTAGTCCTGGAAGCATTATTCTGTCACAGAACGTTAATATAGGAGAGGAAAAATATGGAAGTGAAGGAATATGTTAATGGAGTCCTTTCATAGTCTGAATAAAAGGAGACCTGGCTTGCATCTTAGTTCCCTTTTTCTTCCTCACTGGCAGCTGGCAGAGCTGAGGGTAACCATATGCTGCATAAGCACTAACTAGCTATGGCTACTTCTGCCATCAACCATTCCCTTACAATTCAGTCATTCCCTGTATCCCTCCCAGCCTTACTTGTCTGCAACCGGGAGCATGGCATAACACTTCTTCAGCATTGTAGGAGGAAGGTCATCCAAATGGCTGGGAATTTCTGACCAAAAAACGAACAAAGAAATCTGATGAGAACTCAGCCGACTGCTGCAGTCCACATAGTTTTTCCAGCAATGGCCAGCCAGATACCTGTGGAAACCCCCAAAGTGGCTTAGGCCCCCCACCAAAAAAAAAAAAAAAAAAAAGGAAGAAGAAAAAGAAAAGCACTTGACAATTCCAAGTAGTTTAAGAAAGAGAAAGAGGATCCTTGTTCATAAAGCTTTGGTGGCTCGGAGATTATAAAAAGGTTGGAGCACCAATCCAGGACAAAAGAACATGAGATCTGTAAATGGGTTGTGCACATAGGTGGTTGGCAGCATCGCCAACCAGCTTTTATTTCCTCATCAACATGGATCAGGATTTGGGATCAGACACTAAAGCACAAACCCCACAATCTCCAGTATAGTCATGACTGCCCTTAACAGCTGGGCCAGAAACACTTCAAGATCACAAGCACAGGGCAGAACTTCTGATCAACCTATAACACAAACCTTGTTTCTTTTTCTGGACAGGCCTGGCATAGTCCCTGGCTACTTGAAGGAGGGGACTGTTACCTAAATACAGAAAAATAGCTATATTATTACATGTCCCAAACCAAAGTCAATAATGTAAGATAATAACAGCACAAGAATATCTTCCTCCTGGGAAGTACTTAGAAAGCAGAACGTAGTTTCCAGAAGAAGCCCACATGGGATGGCACCCTCCAAGTCACGTTCGGAGGAACCGCCCGCGGCCGAGCATCTCGGGCTGCAGCTCGCGGGGCGGGGCGGGGCGGGGCGGGCCACGGGCAGCCCGACTGCCCCTCCCTGCGGCGCTCGGGATAAGGATGGCGCGACGCGGCCGGCCGGGCACGGGGAGTCCGGGGAAGGGCCTCGGCACCGGAGCCCCGAGCAGCGCCGCGCGGCCCGCCCCCTACTTACGCGGCACTCCCCGCGCGGCTGCCGCAGCCTCGGCGGCGCCGAGGCGCAGCGCTGCGACGCCCGCCCGCGCCAGCGGCCGCAGCAGCTGCAGCGCCATGGCCTCCGCTCCGCTCCGCTCCGGGCGCCGGCGCCTTTTGCGCGTCACCGCCGGCGCCTTTTGCGCGTCAGCGCCCGGCGCCGGCGCCTTTTGCGCGGCCATTGGCGGGCCGCGGCAGCTCGGCGCCCGGCGGGGTTGCCGGGAAACGGGGCGCGTGCCGCCTGGCCTCCGAGTGGGCGTCCCGCAAGGCCGCTACCGGGAGGCGGCGGAGAGGCGTTTCCCTTTCCTGCCGGGCAGAACCTTTCCCGGGGAAGTCGTGCAAGCGCTGGCGCATGACCAGGCCTGAGGGAAAGCCGCTTTCCCGCAGAGCAGCCCGTGCGCATGCGTGAAATACGGCTGGCGCGGACGGGCCCCGTTCAGGGAAAGCTCCTTGGCGTTCGACAGGTAACAGCGGCCCAAAGACTGGCCACCTCCGCCCCCATCTTCCCACCCCTTCGGAGCATCTTCTTTGGCATGCACGTGGGAAAGATCCCGCCGTTGCACTTCTTTGCTTCTGTAAGCTATTGCAAAGTGCCAGTAGTATTTCGTGTAGCCTTCTGATGATCGATCCATGTATAAAAGGATCGGCTGAGGACTGCTCAGGTGCGCCATCTGGAACGATCTGTTGGCAGCCGGTTATTCTCGAGAATAAATGCTGTAAAAGAAAACCTTCCCATTGTGTAGTTTGCGCATAAGCACACCGGGACACGGACCATTCGGTCGGCATGCCCTTTCCCCAAGTCCACAATATCGCTTCTAGGAGCGCTGACCAGAACTGACTGCAGCGCCCTGAATGTGACTCTCTCCTCAAAATCCTCCTCCGTGTCAGCCACTCTAAATAATGTGGCGTCATCAGCAAACTTAGCTGCTTTGTTGCCCACTCCTAATTCCGGATCATTTATGAGTAAATGGAAAAGGTTTGGTTCGAATGCAGAGGCCCGTGGTGACACCCCTCTAATGGAAAACTTCTGATTCTTTGCACTTGTGCTCTGTGGAGCCTTGCCGAAGCCTTGACCCGAAGAGCAGCTTTAACAGGTTCCAATAGGCAGAAGGGGCAAGAAACCCCTCAAGTTGTGACCTTCGTCTGCGTGTGAATGAAACACTAATGTGATAGAAACTGTTTGGCTGAATTGCATTCTTACTTGCATTGTGCTGCAGAACATGCACAGGGAAGTCGCTGCCGACTGTCTGCTGGCAACTGTGGTAAATTACCCTGCCTGGCCTTCAGAGGCTAACAAGGGGCAGAAGGGAAGATCAGAGTGTAGATGGGGAGAGATCAAAATGGCCAATGATTGATGGGGTTGCTCTCAAAGGTATAAAAGCATGTGAGTTGTTAGTAAGGGAGCTGATCTCTGGAAGAGTGGGCAGCGCTGCATTGCTGGGTGCATGCTTCACCGGGGCCTAAAATCCCTGGCACCTTCATTTCAATATATATACCATATATTCCTGCATTCTTACTATGCATTCTATTCTCTAATCAGTTACTGATGCATCAGAGACATCAGCTTTTATTCCATGACTGCTAAATTTGCAGAGTCTTCCTTGAGGGACTTTGTCAAAAGACTTTTGGAAGTTCAGGGAAACAATGTCTGCTCAGGCCTGACACATGTTGGCTGACACTCTGAAAGAATTCTAAAAGTGCGATAGGACTTAGCTTTTCAGAAGTCACACTGATTCTTTCTCAGCAGGGCTTATCCTTTTATATGCTTACTAATGTTATGTTTAATAATACTTTCAGCTGATGTACTGGGAACAGATGTTAAGCTAATTGGCCTGTAATTTCCTGGATCACCTTTTAAAAAGTGGCATTACATTGGCCATTTCCAGGCCTCTGGTACATGTCTGAATCTTGCAGCGCTACTAGTGAGTTTTTTTGGGTTCCCGTGCTGACCTTTCTCACCACTCCATGGCTCTAATTTAGAAAGGCAAATAAATGCGAGACTTTCTTTAAAAAGTCAGGCAGGGGTCCTCTGACTGTGGCCCACGGGCTGAACCTGGCCTGCTGTGTCCATTTATCCAGCCCACCTCAGAGGTTTTGGACTCCCCGCCCCTGTGACCCCTGCTTGCCTCGCCCCGTGCGCAGGGAGGCGGTGGCTTGCTCGCACAGAGATCGTTTTGGACTCGCCCTGAGAACACGATCTCCAAGTGAGCAAGCCGCTGCCTCATGCGCCCGCCCCCACCCCTTCACTGGCCCATGTGCCCAGCACCGGCACCTTTCAGCTGGCCCCGTTGAAGAAGTTTGAGGACCCCTGAAGTAAGGGTAGCCAGATGAAGAATTATGAAGCACCTTTAATTTTTAACATTCTTATATACAAGATAAATAGCAGCAACAGTGGGGGAAATATTTTAGGGGAAATGGTGGAGTTCTCTGCGCTCCCTCCAAGAAACTTTATTCCCTTTGACTGCCCCACTTCTCATGTTGAGAGAGAACGTCTTTGTTTCCCTTTCTCAGTCCTCCAGGCTGCTCCTTGTTTCTTCCATTCAAGTGGGGCCTTTGTGCACCAGCTACTCACAGCGTCACTTCCTATCATAGAAAGAGCAACAAAATGAAGAGCCTGCACTGACCCAGAAGCTGCTTTTTTCTTGTTGTTTCACCTAGCTGCGCAAGCACCAGTAGTAACGTTGGCAAGGTCTGAACTGTGTTTGTCTTTGCAGAAAGAAAAGGAATATATTTGTTTTATTCTGCAGCAATGAACCTCCTAATTCAATGCCAATGTGAAGTTTTCATTTCTTGGATTTCCCCTGCAGAACTGCCAGCCTAGGAGCCATTGCTGGGTACCAGCAGACCTCCAGTTCCTCAGGGTGAATGCCGGTCCTACACTCTAGCACCAGTTTTCTGCACATGCGTGCATCTCTACATGTGCAAAATGCTATAGAAATATGGGCGGGGTGGGGTGGAAGTCGTGTTCCAGCAGCCAGCCTTTGAGAGGGCAGTGGCCATGCAGGCCAGTGACGAGTGGCTACAGAGGAATGTGTGCATGTGTGTCTACATGCACTGTTAGAATACCGAGATGGGTCATATATCATTCAGGTACAAGAAGAGAGAAGCATAAGTTATGTTTTCCAGCAGGGATGAGTCAGAAATGGGGCTGCAGGCAAGAAGAGTCAAAGGCATGGCAGCCTTTGATGTCCAGTGCCTGTTTTGGTGACTCTTGTCCAGGTTTGGCTGGGGAAAAGGGAAGGGTATCACTCTCCCGAATCCAATGTCCTCCTCACTCATCCCTGGCCTATCAACAGAGTGAAATACAAAATACAGCTGGGAAGCTGTGTGGCCAGAGGGACCAGGTTGTGCTTCCTCCATGGAGGATGAGAATAAAAAAAATGAAAATCCACAGAGGCACCTCCAGTTGTAGCCCTTCTCCATCAGCTGGGCTCTACAACCTTCGGAAATTGCTCAGGTCTTCATTGCCATCAATTTTTAGACCTTGCAGCAATGGGAAATCTAACAGTGCCCTGTCAAGGAAGAGGGCGTCCTCCTGAAAGTTGCAGCCCTTCTCTCTGTCTGTCTGGTTACTGTGGAACCACAGGTTCTCGTAGGGCTTTGGGCTGGGTGTCATGTCACCCAGCAGAGGCTGTGTGGAGTTGGAGCGCATGTAGAAAGCAGAGGCTATTTCTTGTTGGCTGCGGTAACTGTCCACAAGCACTTTGGCGTATTGGATAGACTCCGGGCTATTAATGTAAGAAGCTGGTGTTGAGCCACCAGTTGGCGAAGCATCGTCAGGGTTGTGGACATTGGAATCTGAGAAGTTTGTTGGTCCATCCTCCAGGTCCTTGGTGGATTCACTCTTCCCACAGGAGAGGCACTTCTTCTCATCTTTTTCAAGGACTAAGATGGCAGAAACAATGACAGGACTGAGCTCGCATGGCTTGGTAGCTGGGAGGGTCTCCTGGAAAAGAATGTGGGAGGAGAAGGGATGGTCAATGGCAACAGCGCAGACCAAATGTAAGCAAGTGCAGGATTGGATCAGAGCAGGCACGCCTCCAGGCCAGCCTTTTCTCCGCGGTGGGTGGCCAGCTTCTGCAGGTCCATTCAGGAGCAGGCTAAGTGCCTGCATGTCTTCAGCATCTACCCAAAGGTGAAGGCTTTGCTCTCCTGGTTAACATGGCTAGTAATCACCAGCAGGCTGTCACTGTTGTGGATCAGACTCCCTCGGCCCAGTGCTTGCCAGATAAACTGGGCTGCAGCTTCCATCGATCTGGACCAGCACCAGGATTGGGAGGGCTGCCCTGGACCCACGAAACCAAGTGCTCAGGCTCGAGGCTCACTTTCCTGAGGGCTGACTTGCTGCTGCTGCACTTCCAGGGCCTAGCCTGCACACCTGCTGCACAGCTCAGTGCAGGTGGAGAAGTAGCAGCTGCTTCCAGTGGTACTGAGAAATGTCTTTGTTACTTATTTATTTGATTTATATGCCGCCCGATTAGCTGCAGGCTCGCTGGGCAGCTTGTATACAGTCAAAAGAGTAAAATTCAACAATATAATAAAACAACAGTGTCAATAAAATGAATAATAATAACTGATAATGATAAAAATATATTAAATATAAAATAAATAACTAAATGATAAATTAATAAACTGAGGGGGATATAAAACATTTATCCAATAATGCAACATAATTCACAACCAAATTAAAACCATAAAATTACAGTTAAAATGGTAGCAGCAACTAAAAACAAACCCAACAGATTCATCCTTCAAAAATAAGTGTGAAACCAACAGGTCTTCAGCTGCTATCCGAAATAATGCCATGTCGACATGAGACTAATTTCCTGGGGAACTGAACCCGACAACCTGGGTGTGATTCAAGAGAATGCCGTCCTCCTTGCCAGCTCCCCTTCATTTCACTTGGGGAGGAACACGGAGGGGGGCCTTGGGTCTTGACCGCAGTGATTGTGAGGGCATTTAAAAAAAAATACTTATTTTTTAGACTTATTTTCTGCCAACCTGGCCCAAGGGCCCTCACAGTGGGTATATATGGAGAAAGGCGCTCGCTCAGATAACCTGGCCCCAAGCCGTATAGGGCTGTATATGTCATTGCAAGCACTTTAAATTAGCCCTGGACAGTGACTGGCAGAGAAGGTAGTCTGTACAGGACCAGAGTGATCACTCACTCACCAACCATTACACAGAAACCATAATCAAACAACTCGTTCATACATCCGTCTCCCAACACAGCCTACATAACTCATCTACTATATTCCAAAATCCAGCATATCAATAAATTCATTCAAGACCCCCTGCAAAAAAAAAGCTACTGAATGGGTGCCAAATGGGCAATGCCCTTTGGTGCCGCCCTTTGGCGGCTGCCCAGAGGCACGTCTGCTGCTGCCGGCCAGCGGAAACAGGCCCTCACCAGGCCACCGCCTGCCCCTTCCGGGCCTGCGCCTCCACACTCCATGGCGCAGAAGTGGCACCGGTGCCCCTGCCGGCTCTTTGCAAGCCCTCCCACGACTTGCTTGGCTGCAGGCAGAGCTGGGCCAGGCCGTGAGAGCGTGGCGTGGGGCCCCCTGGCTGCTGCTCCGTCAGGCACGCCCCCCCCATTACCTCTTGCAGCACGGCTGGTGCCCATCTGCCCAGGCTGCTATTGGCTGGGTCAGGGACACTGGGCCAGAACTGGGTCTTCATCCTGTTGGTGACACAGAAAGGAACGGGTGAGCCTCGAGCAGCGCGTGTCCCAGCAGGCCGGGGGTTCCCAGTCCCGAGGGCTGCATGCCACCCGTGGCAAAATGGCAGGCACAGAAGTGGCCAGCCAAGTCTTTTGTCCACCGAGCTCTTGGGGAGCACTGCTTGTTCCACTCCACGTGGGAATGTTGCTTTGGTGGATTTGCCGCACTGCTTGTGCAGTCCCCTTGTTTGCTAGGACATAAGGCACACGGGAGACGCTGGTGCCTGAGGGGTTTCCTCCCCCATGCAAACAGTAGCTCCAGAGGAAGATGCTTCCCTCGGGGTGAGGAAAGGGCTGCTGGTTGTTCCATCCAGTCTTCCCTCCCACAGCTGGTGCTGCTTGTATCTGTCTTTTTAATAACCGGTATCTATTTGGCGCTTCCATTGTGATATGCACTTCCTGGATTTTCTACGAGTATTTTAGTGCCATTATGGTCCACAACCAAACAAATACAATAAAGTCTTTCCATGTCAAAATACTGTCAGCTTCCAGCTGCTTTTTGAGCCTTCATCAGGCTTCTTGTCCATGATGTTTAATGCTCCCCACTGCTTTTCCCACCAAGAGTTTCCCCTTCTCCTATTGCACCCAGTGTCAAATACCCTTCGCTGCTATGGTCATCTGCCTTCCCTGCTAGGTCCCCTTCACCCCAGCTCTTGTCTTAGGTCCTCTGGGCAGTGCCCCGCCTTTTCTCTGCCTGTTCTGCAGTGCTCAGCCTCCAGATGTGAAAGGGGATCCTAGAGAGCATCAAGCCTTGTGCTGTTGACACTGCTTGGCAGCTGTGGCACTGACATGGCAGGCAGGCGTCACAGCCTCATGGAACGGTAGGGTTGGGAGGGGCCAGAGGGCCATCAGGTCCAACGCCCTGCTCAGTGCACGACTAGGACGGCTGTCCAGCTGCACCTTAAATGCCTTCAGTGTGGGGAGCCCACCACCTCCCTCGGTCACTGGGTCTACTGCCATACTGCTCTAGCAGTTTGGAAGTTCTTCCTGAAGTCCAGCTGGAATCTGGCTTCTTGTAACTTGAGCCCATCCTTCTGTGTCCAGCACTCTGAGATGATTGAGATCCTGGCCCTCCTCAGTGTGACAGCCTTTCAAATATTTGAAAATGCTATCATGTATCTCCCCTCAGTTTTCTCTTCTCAAGGCTAAACATACCCAATTCTTCCAGTTCTTCCTCTTAGGGCTTTGTTTCCAGTTCTCTAATCATCTTTGTTGCTCTGCTCTGAACTCTTTCTGGTTTGTCTGCATCTTTCTTGAAGTGTGGTGCCCAGTACTGGACACAGTACTCCAGATGGGCCGTAACTAGTGCTGAATAGAGGGGAACCAGGACCTTACCCGATTTGGAAGCTATACTGCTAGTAATGCAGCCTAAATGGCATTTGCCCTTTTTGCAATCCTATCACATTATTGATTCCTACTTAATTTGTGATCTGCAACAATTGCAAGATCCTGCTCACTTGCAGTATTGTTGGACCAATATTCCCCATCTTGTAACGATGCATTTGGTTTCTTTTCCCTAGGTGGAGAGCTTGGCATTTGTCCCTACTGATTTGCATCCTGCCACTTTCAGCCAGTTGTCCAGCCTCTCAACATCATCCACCCAGGTTTTGTGTTATCTGCAAATGTGAGAAGCATCCCTTGTGCTTTATCATCCAAATCATTGCTAAGCATGTTGAAGAGCCTTGGCCCAAGTGTCCTTCCTGTGGATTTTGCAGCCCCTGGTTCCTTCTCCACTCACCTCTTGCTCTTCTGGAAGCAGATGACCAGCACAGTGATCATGGCCAGGAGCAGCCCGATGAGTGTGTACACGAACAGGATGTCTGTGTCGTCTGGAGGAGAGATCAAGGGGTTGAGCAAGGAGGGTTCAAGAAGACTTGCACTGGGGCTGAGTGCGAGTGGGGGTGCTTGCCCCCCCCCCCGTGCCATTTACGTGAGAAGTAAACGTGTGCCATTTACTGGCTGAAGTGTGCAAACAGAGCAGGCATTTTGCACACACGTTGCTCGCCCCGCCAGCAGAGGGAGGGTGGCTGGAGGGCATGTGTGCATTAGTTTCCCCTTGACCTTGGACCGTGGGATGCCTGGGAATCAGCAGGTAGCTGCCACGACCCAGGGAGGAAACCCCTGCAGTTCTACCCTTGGGCATGGCAGCTGGTGGGGGTCTCAGATGGAGAAGCCCCCAGCGGTGTTGCGGGAGCTGCAGGGTAGTTGCACTGGACCGCAGTGCAAAGATGACCCTGAATTACTCTCGTCAGCCCTTTCCAGGGCAAGATCACACTCGCTGCCTCCTGCGGCTTCCTTCATTGCAACAGTGAGCATTTGCGTGGGGCATTTTTCTTTGGGAGAATGTGTAAGGACACCCAAGAATCTTAGCTGCTGTCACAGAGGCCCTGCAGTGCTCCACGCAGCTCAGGGAGGAGGCTGCTGTGGCCCACAGGCGTGAGCCCCCTGCCCTGCTTCTGTGACACTTGTTGTGTGGGCAGGTGACCTGGAGGGTCATGCTAGGGGAGCGAGGAAGGTGTACAAATCACCATGTGTTTTGGGCATACACCAAATCAATGAGGACCAAAGTTTGTACTTGTGGCCACAGCAAGGAGCTGTTTTGCACCCACTGCCCTTCACAGCAAGCAGGGCCACTTCTGGGGAAGTCTCATCCATTCCCAGCAGTTTAGGAGAAAGAGGCTGTAGGTGCCAACCCCAGTTGTTCTCCAGTTCTGGGATTCCCGCCAGGTATTTGGTTCCCAGCCCCAGCCACAGTGGTTTCCTTACCCATTGCCTTTGTGTGGAATGTCAGAATGCTTCCATTTGTACTTCCCCCCACTGTAGAGGCCATTATATGGACAATGTACATCCTCGAAGGCCAGAGGTCTGTGATGGTGAAGGTGTTCACCGAGGAGTTCAGAACAGCGCCTGGAGGAGGCAATGAAGGGCAGAAGAACTGGATCAGCAGCAGGGCACCGTTCCTCATGCCTCAGCTTTGGAGCCTGGGGGTGAACTGCCTAATTTTGGAGCCAGGCCGGGGCGGGGGGGGGGGGGCTGGGCAGCACCTGCCGGATGATGAGGGAAACCTTGGCCAGATCAAGTCTGGGCAGGGCTCAAATGGGAAGACAGAGGGGGCAAAAGAGGCCAATCCAGGAAGAAGGGTTCAGCCAGGCAATGGCTCAGTCCTTCCTTGGGCTGACCTGGAAGGGCAGGGAAGCAACCAGAGAGGAGCGTGTGGAGGCCGCAGTCCTGGACTTCGGTTCTCGTTGCTCTCGGTCAAGGACTGTGCCGGCTGGGGCTGAGAGGAGTGGAGAAGGTGCCAGATCGAGGAAAGGCCGGTTAGATGGGCTGATGAAGAACCTTGGGCGGTACTGATCAAACAGAAGATTTTTAAAGCTTCATTTGTACAGCCAATCCAGGACTGCCTCTGGGTGGCAAGAGGCCGCATCTCCGAAGAAGCACACTTCTCATGCTGGGCAGGGAGTGTCCTGTGTGATGGGAACAATGCCCTCCGGCTTTCCTTGCACTCTTAAAAGCTGCCTGTTTCTTGCTGTTGTTTTAAATGGGAGGGATACATGCTTCTATTATAGACAGCAATGAGGAGTGTTCTTATAATGCATACATTATACCTCTGGTGCTCAAGTTACCGGGGAATGAACATTTTCTGCCCGCCCTCATAGCTCTCCTTTTCGAGGGCTGGGGGTGGGCATGAGCTGGCTGACCTGGAGAGTGGGGGCACGCTCTCTTCTCATTAAAAGTTTCTCCTCTCAGTTTGAGCACAGAATGCATGGTTCTGCGGGGCTGGGGGCTCATCTGTCCAGCACAGATTCCTTCCTGCGGGGACAGATGCCCTCTGCAGCCTTGGCTGGTCTGCGAATAAGCGGGCTCCCTGCCCCCCGTGGTGGGCACAGCTGTTGCGCCACAGCCAGGCACGGGCCTGCCTTGTCGCTCGACTGGCCGTCGCGGGGCACTCGCCACGAGGGGCTTGTGGAGCGCTCATGGCCTGTTACAGTAACTTGCAGGACCTTCTCGCCTTTCCATCTTCCCATGTTTTCCAGCCTCTTTAATGCTTTTTTCTTTCCGAGCAAGGGAAGCCTGGTATTAAATTTTTAATGGCAGCAAAAATGATAGGAAAAAGCAGGTACAGTGGTACCTCGCCTCATGAACGCCTTAGTTCACGACCAAATCAGGTCGCAAACAGAAATTTAGGAAAAAATTTTCCTCAGGACATGAACTCCGCATTGGGTGATGATCGCGATCGTGCCCATCTTCTCTGTGATTAAAAAAAAATATTTACAGAACGAAATACCCTTATTTACATTGAACCTTATGGGGAAATTTAACTTGGGTCGCGACCAATTTGGGTCGCGACCAGAGTCCTGGAACGGATTAAGTTCGTGAGCCAAGGTACCACTGTACTGCCAGTTCGCCCTGGGGCAGCTCTGCCACAGCGCCAGCTCCAGGGGGCTTGATAGAATATATAGCGAGGCAGAGAATGACAGACCCCAAGGAAAAAAACTAGTGCAAAGCATCGATTTTTCTTCCCACAAGAAAAATAGAAGATGAAGCCTCTGGGGGTTAGACCCCTCATGCGGAGAAGCCCTTGGTCCCCCTCACGTAGTCTGCGCCTTAGACTGGAGACTGAAGCTCTTTACTGAGCGATGGAGGGGGCGATGGGATGGCAAATCTGATGCTGCTGGGGTGTAAGGAGCACAGGGAGGACGCCCCATGAACTGGCGGTGTCCCTGGAAGACCTGAGTCTAAGGCTTACCCAGCGAAATATTCCTCTGTTCCCCGAGGCAAGCGAGGGGCTCGTCCGCACTGCCAGGAAAAATGGGAGCCTCTTCCAAGCTGGCTTGTGGAGCCTCTGCTGGGGGCTGCCGCCCCCCCCCCCACTGCATGGCAGTTGCAGGCTCTTCCCTGCTTTACAGGGAAATGGGATGTGCTGAGGGGGAACTCACTCCTTGTGCCTTCGTGGGTGCCGGTCCAGAAAATGGTGTAGTTGGTGATGAAGCCATTCCGCTTTTCCACTGGGATGGGCTCCCACTGGAGTTCTGCTGTTGTCTTACTGACCACTGGACGAAGTTTGGGAGTGTCAGAAGGAGCTGTGCAGAGGGAAAAGGGTTAACATCATCGCTCTCAGAGCAGGGTCAGGGGGGTGCGAGGGGCCCAGCTGGGCTCAGTCATCTGGAGCATGGCTGCTTGGGAGTGACCCCTGGAGGAGTCTCCTCCTTCAAACATTTCAGGTAGGAGCCCCCAGTCTAAGAATGGAAGTGTTTGTACCAGGACTAACTGACGTATTTCCCCATCCCAACCTCCCCTATTTTGACAAGTTAAACTGTGGAATCAGAGAGTATATCAATTTTGATTTAGATAGGTATTTAGATTGTGCTCCTGCACCTCTTGCTCCAGGGCAAAGATGATCCAGCAACAGGTGTAGGGGGCTTTCTCCAGCTCTGAGCTGCTGGCCTACGAGTGCTGCCCATGGAGGACAGCACTGCGAGGCAAAGGCCGGCTGGCCCCAGAGGCTGCGCTGCACCCACCCAGTAGCTGGTGTGGGGGCCCTCAAGAAAGACGCCTGCCGCAGGGGCCTCCCTCCCCTCCCCTCCCCTCCCCTCCGCCACTGCCCAGCTGCTCTTGCATCTCCTTTCAGAAACACAGAAACAGAGCGAGTCAGAAGAGGTCTCCCGGGCCATCTAGTCTGACCCTCAGCTCCAGCCGGCTCCACTCAGGACATGCCCACCAAGTGCACGTCCAGCCTATCTTTGAACACCCTCACCGATGGGGCCTCAACGACCTCCCGTGGAAGCCCATTCCACACCCTCGGGGTCCTAACTGTCAGGAAGTGCTTCCTGGCATCTAAATGGAACCTGGGTTCCCTGAGCTTTGCTCCGTTGGAGCGCGTCCTGCCTTCCTCTGCAGGGGAGAACAGGTCTCTACCCACCTCCGCGTGACACCCCCTCACATACCTGCATGTCGCCAACAGATCCCCTCTGAGTCTCCTCTTCTCCAGGCTGAAGAGACCCAGTTCCCTCAGTCTCGCCTCATCTGGCATCCCCTGCAAACCGGCCACCAACCTTGTGGCCCTACGCTGCACTGACTCTACCCTGGCTATATCCTTTCTGTCATGAGGGGCTCAAAACTGAGCACAATACTCCAGTTGCGGGTGCACCAGAGTCGTGTAGAGTGGTAGCAATACCTCTCTCGATCTAGAAGCCACGCTTCTGGCTATGCAACCAAGGGTGGCATTCGCCCTCTTGACCACCGCATCGCACGGCTGACTCATGTTTTGTTCCCTTGCGTGGCACCATCACTGCTTCTCAGCTTTTCCAGGCTGTGGCCATGGAGAGGAGCAGCAGCTCCCAGGACCCCTACTGGGGCCGATCATGCCCACCCTTGGTGGGGCCTCCAGGAGGAATGGGAGGTATACCTTTCTGCCAGGTGTAGACCTCTATGTGCTGGGGTGCTCCCACTCTGTCGCCGTAAAGAGGGTAGAGGGAGACGTTGTACAGCTGGAAAGGCTCGATACCTTCTGGGGAAAAGAGGGGTGTGCTTGTTAGGGGATGCCGGGCAACCAGGAAGACCCTCAAAGGCTGGGATGGGGAGGTGCTTCCAGTGAGGCATTCACACGCCAACCCCTTGCCTCATCCGTGCTGTTGCTGTTGAGGGGGGCAGGTAAGCCACCTCCCGCCTGTAGCACTCCTGTGTCCTGCTCCAGGCGCCTGTCTCCCCACGAAAGCAAAATCGAGGAGGAGAGGGCAGCGCGGGGCACACGCCCATCTGCTGCTGGCCCTTCAGATTTGCAACGTGGGACTGGCATGCATTGGTGCACTGGTCCCTTTGTAAGTGTGTTTTTCATCTCATAGCTTGGCCCTACACCTAACTAAAACGGATGTCCTGCTGGTTTTGCTGGTTCTCCTCCAACTATGACTCAGCCTTCAGCTCAGCACCCAGCTATAAGGGGGAGGATCATTTTGGTCAACAAAGAATATATACATTTGCATAAAAATAAATATGCCACTGCATAAACATGCCCAATCCCATCCTGCCTAGTTAGACTCAGTGCAGAGCTGACAGAAGTTGTGCTTCTCCGACTCTAGGAAGAGGCAGCAAAAGAGCACCAGGGACATTTGGCCTGAGGATTTGGGGTGTGGGGGGAAGAGCAGCTCTTGGCCTCCCAGCAGCTGTTCCCAAGGGTGAGGGAGCCCTCCCTCTGGCTCTGTGGGTCACCTTGGATCAGGGCTCGTGTGACGCTGTCCTGCAGCCGTGTCCAGCCGATGTCGCCGTCAGATGCGCCACCAGAGGTCACCCTCCGCCACTCGAGGATGTAGCTCCAGGCCGCTGTCCCTGGGGAATCCCAGCAGACCCAGGTGCTGTGTGCGTCCCGGGGGATGGCTCGCATCCTGGGCACAGGCGGACCTAGGTATGAGAGCAGGAAAGGCCACGGGGCAGGACTGTAGCAGCTGGAGGCTTGGTGAAGGCCAGCTGCAGTGACTGGTGCGATGGGGTGGGCTGAGGAGTGAGAAGCCACGGAAGCCATTCTCTTCCAGGAACGTCTCCAAATAGCCCCTTCGAGCACCCATTTCCCTGGGAACCAAGCCATCCTGTGGTCTTCTACAATGTGAATGGGAACTCCTCCACCACGGGATTGGCGCTCCTGCCGTGTTTTGCATCCACTGACAAGTGCCCACTACTGAGGGCAGGCGGGACAGCTCAGCATGGAGTCTTGTGCCTGCCTACCCAGAAGTTCAGCGTGGCTTATTCTCAGGTGAGCATGCAGAGGATCGCAGCCTTAATTGGCAAGAAGAAGGCCAGTGAGGATGACTGGTTCAAGAATGTGAACCTAAGCATTGCCCTGTGTGCCTGGTATGTCAGGGCTTCTAACTGGTCACACTGATGACTAACACGTGCCGACCTACTGTACAAGGGTCTCTCTCTTAGGAAAGAAAAATGTCTATCCTTCAGGTTTCACATCCTCTCCTTTTGATCTCTTTCCTAGTCTTGTGCACCCCTCTGGGGTGGGCCAGCACTGTCCAGAAGTAATGGCTGGGAGCAGGTTGTTAGCCAGTGCAGCTTCGTCCCATAAGATGAAAGGGAAATGCTCTTGCCTGGTGTATTTATTTCAAAGCATTTGTAAGTTGTTTTTTTCTGAGCTACCTACTTATAAAGTGATGTACATCAAAAGAAGTGACAGAGATCTAAAAGGGACATCAGAAAAGATGATACTGATAAAGAAATTTGCTCTGGCCAAGGCTATTATTAATTTCTTCAGTTCCAAACTTCCCAATAACAGAAACTCCTTGGGCAGTTCACAGAAATTACAAGCCACAAATGGAAGGTAAGAAAAGTGTAGTATATACAATTTATAAACTATTTATAGGGACTATTCATGATTTGAGAACTGTGTTCAGGTAGCAAAAGGGAGTCTGTCCGGGTGCAGGCAGAGCTGATGCACCCCTAGGGATCGACAGCGTGGCCTCCTCTCAGGCCAGGGCGGTGCTCTGACAACCTGCCCGCCCCCCCATCAAGCCCAGTATAGCAGTAACTGTAGTATCTGCTCTCTTGCCCAAACTTATAAGCCTGTCCTCAAAAAGACATTTTTTCATAATGTTCTCAGTGCAGTTGATAGAGGGCTTCACTTTAAACTCTGCTCAAATTAAAAGGCTCACCTGATTTTTAAGAAATGACTGTCTGCCCCTGCCCCCCCCCCTTTTCCAAGTCATGCAGCCTGGGCAGCCTCAGCTTCCAGGGATGGGGCCTGCAAAACCCCTTTCCCCAGTGCTCACACCAGATCCCACTTCTGCGATTATGCTGCAAGAGATGCTGAAAGGTCTGCAGAGGGGCTGCCCCCAAACTGAGCGGGATCTTACCTTTCGTCTCAAGCAGGTGGACTTCAGTAGGCTTTGATGAGCCTTTGGAGTTGTAGGCGGTGAGATAAATTCTCTGCGTCCCGGCTGGCACAGAGAAAGTGCACCAGGTCTCCGTGGTGTTGCAGAGCACGGAGGGGTCCTCTTTGCGCGGCCTGGTGCTGAGCGTGGCCCAGTAACCCAGTATTTTACCATGGGCTTCGTGGGGCTTCATTGGCTTTACAGCACAGAGAGAATTTGGATAGGAAGCTGGGTTGGTTACAGGTCAGATTTGGCCCTGCAAAGCTGCTTTGACTGGTTTCCATAGGATCCCCCATGGAAAATGACGGGCAGATCACTGTCCATTTCCCTTCACCCCTGCTAGAACCCTTCAGCTGTGACCTGCCAATGGTGCTGAGAATTCTCGAGTCATAAACCCCTGGAAAAGAGGGAGATGCTTTCGGCAACCCCCTGCCTCCCCCAGATAGAAACACAGAGACAGAGCGAGTCAGAAGGGATCTCTCGGGCCATCTAGTCTGACCCCCTGCTCCAGCAGGCTCCACTCACGACATGCCCACCATGGGCATGGCTAGCCTATCCTTCAACACCCCCACTGATGGGGCCTCAACCACCTCCCGGGGAAGCCCATTCCACCCTTGGGGTCCTAACTGTCAGGAAGTGCTTCCTGGCATCTAAATGGAACCTTGGCTTCCTGAGCTTTGCTCCGTTGGAGCGCGTCCTGCCTTCCTCTGCAGGGGAGAACAGGTCTCTACCCACCTCCGTGTGACATCCCCTCACATACCTGTATGTTGCCTCCAGGCTGAAAAGACCCAGTTCCCTCAGTCTCGCCTCACACCCCATCCCCTGCAAACCGGCCACCAACCTTGTGGCCCTACGCTGCACTGACTCTAACCTGACTATATCCTTCCTGTAATGAGGGGCCCAAAACTGAACACAATACTCCAGTTGCGGGCGCACCAGAGTTGTATAGAGTGGTAGTAATACCTCTCTCGATCTAGAAGCCACGCTTCTGGCTATGCAACCAAGGGTGGCATTCGCCCTTCTGACCACCGCATCACACGGCTGACTCATGTTTAGCCTGCAGTCAACCAGCACCCCAAGGTCCCTTTCACAAGTGCTGCTCTCCAGCCACTTATCACCTAACCTGTACTTATGACACCCACTCCTCTGCCCCAAGTGCAAGACCTTGCACTTATCCACATTGAACGCCATCTTGTTGTCTCCTGCCCACTTCCATAGTCTGTCCAGATCCTTTTGGATCTGGAGTACCTGCTCCTCAGTTGTGCCCACTGCCCCGGTTTTAGTATCATCTGCGAATCTGATCAGCAGACTGTTCACCCCTTCTTCCATGTCGTTGATGAAAAGATTAAACAGGATCAGCCCCAGGACAGAGCCCTGGAGGACCCCGCTTGTCACTGGCTGCCATCCTGATGATTCCCCACTAATGGTTACCCTCTGCTTTCGGTCAGTCATCCATGCCCTAATCCACCAGACAGTGCTTTGGTCTATCCCAAAACTCCTCAGTTTCTCAACCAGGGTATCATGGGGCACTTTGGCAAAGGCCTTGCTGAAATCCAGGTAAACCACATCCACTGCATCCCCTCCATCTAGCCATCGCGAAACCTTGTCATAGAATTCCACAAGGTTTATCTGGCAGGACCTGTTTTTGCAGAAGCCGTGTCGTGTGGCTGTCAGCCTCCTTTCCCTATCCAGCATCACTAGATCTCTCTCTGTTATGAGCCTTTCCATTGTTTTTCCTACAATGGACGTAAGGCTAACAGGTCTGTAATTCCCCATGTCCCTTCTACTCCCCTTTTTGAAAATTGGGGCCACTGACGCCACCCTCCAGTCCTCTGGAACTTCACCCAGATTTTTACAGGTGATCCAGACATGTGGCTGCATCTCTCCAGTGTTCTCCCACTGCTGCGCTTTCCATCTTTTTCTGCTTGCAGAAACATCCACCAAGAAGCCTCTGCATCTTTGTGGTCACACCAGTTCTCCCCACCCCAGCTGCTCTCTCACTACTGGAGAAGCTTAATGCCTCTGGGAGATCTGCTGCAAGAGCGCCCTGGCGACATCCAGCCTGGACAACATTCTGTTCTCTGTGGGCTGACAAATCGAATCCGGGCGAGCGCAAGAGCCATGGCTGTGCTTTACAAAAGGGCTCGGTCAAACTCAGGTGGCAACAGAAGGCCTGGGGCGACTGTGCTGGTGGGGCCCAGAGCCAAGGAAAGGACTTCGCTGTGTGTGTTGCAAACGGACTCACCTTCCACAGCAGCTGCACCTCTGTCTCCTCTGCCTGTCTGGGCATCACCTTCCACCAGGCATCGAGCTTTCCCGAGGGCACTGGAGGAGCAAAGGAGATCTGGTGGTGCACGCAGGCGAGCGAGCGAGTGGCAGCAGCTCAGGTCTGTGTGCTTTCATTAGAGCAGGGGTCCTCAAACTTTTTCAACAGGGGGCCAGTTGAAAGGTGCTGGCGATGGGTGTGGGTCGCCAAGGCAGTGCAGGCGGGGGGTGCGGTGCGTGCGCACGCAGCGAGGCAGGGGCAGATGCGCGCGGAGATTGTTTTCTCCGAGCGAGTCCAAAGCGAGCTCTGCATGAGCAAGCCACCACCTCACCCCGCGCACGCACGTGGCAAGTCCCAATCCTCCATGGGGGGGCAGATAAATGGGCATGGTGGGCCAAATCCAGCCCATGGGCCATAGTTTGAGGACCCGTGCATTAGAGGAGCAACGGGGGCAGCAGTGCAGCTGCCCAGGCTGGGCTCAGCGTTGCCTGGTGCCGACACTGGTGCCTCCTGCTACCGCCAGGCTCATTCTCACGGCGCAGGGCTGCAGTGATGGGGGGTGGGGATGGGATGGGGCCTGCCCCACAGGTCTTCCATAACATTTTCTTGTCCCATTTACTTGTGGAGATAGAAGACAGGCTGAAAGACAGCAACAGACTTCTGCCCCCAGACTGGGTCCCCACAGCACGACAAACCTGGACCGGATTCTCCAGGATAGTGGGCAACAAGTCGCTCCACGAGCCCGGGGGTTGTTGTGCCCAGAAATGGTCGCTGTGTCATCTGAACCTGGGGCAAGCAGTGGGATTGGGCAAAATGGGCAATTCCAGCTTGGATTATGATCCACTGGGGGGAGGGGTCATTTTGGCTCCCCCCCTTTTTGGAGATTGCAAATGTCAGCTTGACAGGGTGACTTTCACTGTCCGCATTTTTACAGTTACCCCACACTTATCTGACACTGTGGAGGGATTGTCTGTGCTTGCCAAACATATTCATTCATTCATTCATTCATTCATTCATTCATTAAAAGCTTTTCTACCCCATCTACCACTAGCATCTTGGCACGGCTTACAATAAAACAAGTTTGGCTCTAAAAAGTCCAGCAGGTTCCCACCCTGGGCATTCATCCACAGCGGCTATCAAATGGAAGAAACTATATGAGTGATCTCAGCTCACAGAAAGGGGGTGGCAGGTTGTTCATCCCACTTGCAGCAAGTTACTCAGGAGTTCATCTCAGGCTGTGGGCTCCACGCTTCTCTTCCTTTTGGACTTGGCCCTGAAGTTCTACCGCCATGGGAACTTACCAAAGCCCTCGTTTGCCCCTCATGGAAGCTAAACTGCGTTTTTCGCTTAGGACTGGGAAAGGGTCTTGTTTTGTTTTGTTGCCAGAAAGTGCATAGGCACACAGACCACACGTCCGTCCTGCCCTGCGGGATGGCAGGGGAAGTGGCAGGGCAGAGATCCCACAGTCAAGCATGCCTTTCTGGGCATACCGCCTGCCTCCTCACACCCCGTCGCCATGAAACGGCTTGCCACAGACCGGCCAGGGCTGCACCCACCCCGTGGGCTCGGTGCACCTGGCCTGTGCCGGAGGGGGGGGGACTCTCCACAGGGCTAGCCAGCACGCGGGGCACGCGGAGCTGGGCCTGCCTGCCGCTTTTCTGCCGCCCCTCCTGCCAGCCCCTCGCACCTTTCTCGGGGGTGGTGAAGCTCTTCGCCGCGCTCCAGCCGCTCCAGTAGCCGGCCGGCAGCTTCCGGCAGCGCATCTGCAGATGGTAGGGGGTGCCGAAGAGGAGGCCGCAGTGCTGCGCCTGCCAGACGGGGCTGGAGACGTTGCGGACCTGGGGGCAGAGCGCGCGGATGAGAACAGCGGGCGCGCGCCCCCGGCCGGCCAGCCCCACGCGGCCTCTGGGGGCGCCCGTGCGGGGCGGCCCGGGCGGCCTGGCTGCGGGGGCGCGCTGCGCGGGAAGGAGCACGCCTGAAGCGGCGGGGGCGGCCGGCGAGCAGCTCGACGGCGAGGCCTCGCGCTCGGGCACTTTCCGCGGGGACCCGCGCACAGCGCGGCGAGCGACACGTGCAGCGGACGAGCGGCGGGATACTCACGAGCACCCACTGCGGGTCGCCCTCCTCCCGGTAGCGCAGCTCGCACAGCTGCCGCGGGAACGCCTCGCCGCTCGCGGCCTGCCACGCCACCTGCGCACAGCCGCTCTCCCCCGGGATGGGCTGGACCGCCAGGAGGCTGGGCGGCTCCAGCAGGACTGAAAAGCGAGCGCAGGGCAAGGCCTCAGGCGCGGGCCTCGCGCAGCGTGCGGCGCTGGGGCTCCGCGCCGTTCGAGCCCGGGCTGCCGTCCGCCTTCTGCCCTCGCCCCAGGACGACCTGCTGGCCCGGGCGGCCGCTTGCCTCTGCCCACGCCCCCCCCCCCCCCCGGCCCCCCCCGGGCCCCCCCCCCCCCCCCGCCCCCCCCCCCCCCCCCCCCCCGCCCCCGGGCCCCCCCCCCCCCCCGAGCCACGCACCCAAGTCCGCCGGGTCCGCACACAGGCGCGCCGACTCCACTGCCCCCAGGGCGTTCTCCGTGGATACCAGGAAAAGCATCTTCTGATAGAGGCGGAGGTGCTGGCGGGCAATGGTGCAGGAGCTCTGGCCAGCCGCGGGGCTGCAGCCTGGGATGGGCTCCAGGGGCTCCTTGCACTCCCTCCGGGCCCTGTGAAGCCAGAGGGTGACACGGCCCTCACTTGCGGTGGAGCTGCTGCCCCTGCGGGCGCCCTGCCCAGGCCTGGAAGCCATGGCCCTGAAGCGCACGCACCCGGCAACGTTGCCTCCGCGTAACTTTGCTCCGGAAAGAGATTCTGGACGCCATCCCATGCACCAGGGTCTCCATCGACCAGTCCCGGCTCCAGGAGCCAGGATCTGGAGAGGCAGGCCCTCCTACAGCCCACACCCCCTTGCTCACCAGAAGCCCCTCAGGACGGTGCTCACGGGGAGGAGGCTGTCCCGGCCAGCATCCCACTGGCAGGTCAGATTCATGGACGAGGCGTTCATGACACAGGTAAGGTTTTGCGGGGGCGATGGGGGATCTGAAGGAAGAGCACAAGACAGATGTGGGGAGGGGCTTCTGCTCTAAGCAGTTGGTGCCACCTTCAGGCCAAAGCTGACCTCTTCGTGTTCTTTTGGGTCTGTTTCCACCCAATGACATCTGTTCCTGTAGTTCTCTTATATTCAGCATGCAATGATACTGCAAGCAAGCAAGCACATCTTTGCCCAGAGAAAACACGAGTCTGTTTCTTTGCATTTGACAGTATTTCAAGGGTAATGTGCTGACTAGGATTTCAGGTATGGCAGACCAGAACATTATGTATTTTTACTACTACCCCAAAATCCAGAAATGCCACTACACCTGGCACACTGGTGTGTGGATTGGAACACAGAACTTTGTGCTCAGAAGCACCGTCAATTTTTAAATACTCATTCCAGCCTTGCGAGGAGTCTGCCACAGAGCAGCCAGTTACCAGGCTGCTTCCGGGTTCAATTCAAGGGGCTGGATTTGACTTTTAACACCTCCTGGTCCTGGGACCAGAATTTCTTTACAACGCCCCGCCCCCTTCCTGTGTGAGCTGCCCCGAGCACTTCAGGGACCTTCTCCAAGGGTTCCTCACACCCTGTCAAGGGCACAGTGGATGGCCGTGAGAGGCAGCGCGTGTTTGGTTGTGGGGCCCCAGTTAGCAGCCTCTGTTGAATTTGGAGAAGAAAACCCATCGATCCAGGCAGGATAAAAGCCACTACTTCATGAGCTAGAGAGCGGGGGGAGGGGGAGTCCTGGATCACTTGGTGATCAGATGCTGACTGGGTTGCCACGGCATGCCAAGCCACAGGGGTGGGTGACTTAGTGCCTGGTCTGAACCCCTGCTTTCCCGAGGTCCCCCTGGCCTGCAAGCCTCCCAGCCAGCCAGCCCTGCCCTGCAGTGAGGTTTAGGACACTCTTGTGGCCTAGTGTGTCCTTTAAGCCCGGATCATGCTAAGCCTGGCCCAGCCAAAGGTGGAGAGCCCTTGGCTGGAGGGGCGAGGAGAGAGGCCAGTGATAGCAGGCCAGGAGCCCGTGGCACTTCATGGGGCTGCCCCTGGCTCCCACCACACGCCTGCCAGCTCCAAGGGCCTGGAAGCCCAGCGCCCCCCAGCGCGCCTCCCTGCCCGGCATCCCCGCGACGCCTGCAGGAGTGCGGAGCAGAGAAGCCGATGGCAGGACCACCCGCAGCCGCTGCCACCCCGTGCCACTCAGTGCTCCAGTCTGGCGGGCGGGCGGGGAGGGAAGCCGGAGGACCGCACTGCCATCCTGCCCTCCAGAGCAGCTCACGGAGTTAGGCGTGGCCCTGAGAGGCGATCTGGACGTGGCCCAAACATAAAGATGACTTTTTCTATCCTTTTTTTTAGAACATGGGTTGAGATTTTGCAGTTCGTATTATTATCTTACTGAATGTCAGACACATTGCTTATTTCAGTGGAAGGAAGGTGTAGGAACCAACTAAGAGTGCAGTCCTATGCAGTGCTGGCAGGAAAAAGCCCCCCAACTTCAGCAGTCTCCTGGCTAGGAAGTGCTGCAAGTGGAAGGACTTCTTCAGGCACGGGCGGGACTGTGCCGGAAGTCAAAGGAAGAGCCGAGCGACACTTACATCCTGCCTGGATCTGGATGAGGTTCATGCGTTGGGGCGATCCGTCCCTCTTCTGCACAAAGCAGCTCAGACTGGACTTGGTCTCATTGAGAGGGCCGATGGTGATATTGGAAACTTCCACCCCATTACTGAAGCTGTCATGCGAGCCCTTCAGGAACTCCTCGTCCAGTTTCCACAGCATCTGGATTTTTTCGTCCTTTGGAAATGGGCAGCGGTTTCTCCAGACAGTGCAAGAAGCGTTGACTGTTGCTCCCAAAAGCACGACTGGGGAGTCCACCGTGAGGTGGCTGCAGGGCAGAGCTCCTGCTGGGGAAGAGTGGAGAGGAGTCTTCCCCCTGGAAAGCTTGGGAGAGCGAGTGAGTGTGCGGCGCTCTTTTTAAAAGAGCAGGGTTTGCATATCTGCGTTGCTTGGGAGCCTCCAGCCCACTGAAGGCCTGCCTGGCCCTCTCCCACGCCTGCAGTTGGCTGCTGCCATGATAAAATAAAACTTTGCGGCGTGTGTCTTGGACACTGCCAGCAGCAGAGTGCAACACACACACACAGCATCACAGAATCAGAGCAGCAGAGTGGGAAGGGACCAGAGCGGTCAGCTCCCTGCTAGGCTATGCCTAGCAGGTGGCTGCCCAGCTGCCTCTTGAATGCCTCCAGCGTGGGAGAGCCCACTACCTTCCGAGGTCACAGGTTCCTGTGTCACATTGCCCAGGCAGGAAATGGTTCCTGCTTGCTAGCTGGAACCTGGCTTCCTGCGGCTTGAGCCCATCATTCCATGCCCTGCACTCGGGGATGATCAAGAGGAGAGCCTGGCCTTCCTCTTCATGACAGCCTTTCAGGTTCTTGCAGAGGGCTGTCCTGTCTCCCCTCCGCCTTCTCTCCATGAGGCGAAACGTGCCCAGTTCTTTCCCTCTCTCACCACAGGGCTTTGTTTCCAGTCCCCGGATCGTCCTCGCTGCCCTTCTCTGGACCCTTCCCAGCTTGTCTGGCTCTTCCTTAAACTGGAAGCCCAGAACTGGACATAGCACTCCAGATTAGACCATTGCTGAGAACTAGTACTTCACAATATCAGCTATTTCACATGATTAAACAGACAAACAGGGTTTTCTTTTTAAAACAGGTAATTGGCTGACAATCAATTGTCCTGGGAGGCCACCCTCCCTCAAATGCTGCCAGAGGCAACCCCTGAAGCTCACAGTGGGAGTATCTGCATGTGTAGGGATATATTAGGCCCGGCTTGGCTACACTCACTTTCTGCTCACTTACCTTCTGGGAGCAGAAGGAAGAAGATGGAGTAGCCCAGCAGCACACTCCAGGGTGTTGTTGTGGCTGCCATGGCTTCCTCGGAGTCCTGGCGTTACCTGGAATTTACGGGGAGACGTGAGTTCAGGCAGATCGGTTTACTCCGTCCCTGGTGACGGGGACAGCCTTCCGCCAGGAGTAGGAGCGTGGCCAGCCCCGAGCACAGACGCGATGCGCTGTGGGGGGCGCCAGAGAGGACTGTGTGCCCTAGAGTTTCACCATCTTTTGCGTCATACCAAAAGGATCAGCTGCAGCTTGGCATAGAGCCGTATGCTGGGGTCCCTGTGATGCCCTCCCCATGCGTTTGGCTTCAGGCATGCTTAAAATATTGCTGAACTCGCGGCACTCTTGGGATGAAAGGCAAGTCTGGAATGTGAACACAGAGGGGTATCACCTTTTTAGAAAGGACAGGAAGGGAAAGGGGGGTGGGGACGTGGCTTTATACGTCAGGGAAGGGATAGGATGCAGTGAGACAGAATGCAGCACAGATGGGGATTTGGCAGAGGCAGTCTGGGTGAAACTTAGGGGTTTGGACGGGGAAAGGGGCCTGACAGTGGGGGTATGTTATCGTCCTCCAGGTCAACTTGAGGTCAACAGGTCCTACCAGACAAACCTTGTGGAATTCTATGACAAGGTTTCGAGATGGCTAGATGGAGGGGATGTAGTGGATGTGGTTTACCTGGATTTATTTATTTATTTATTTATTTATTTATTTATTTATTTATTAAAACATTTCTATGCCGCCCCTTGCCGAAGCCTCGGGGCGGCTCACAACATAGAATAAAATACACAATAAATTAAAACAATAACAATTAAAATATATACAGTAGAATAAAATAAGCCGCCCTGGCCAAATAAAATTCAATAATATTAACATTTAAAATGCAGCTTAAATAAAAAAAATAAAAAGATTTTAGCAAGGCCTTTGACAAAGTGCCCCATGATATCCTGGTGGAGAAACTGAGGAGTTTTGGGATACACCAAAGCACTGTCCGATGGATAAGGGCATGATTGACTGACTGAAAACAGAGGGTAACCATTAGTGGGGAATTGTCGGGATGGCGGCCAGTGACAAGCGGGGGCCCCCAGGGCTCTGTGCTGGGGTCGATCCTGTTTAATCTTTTCATCAGTGACATGGAAGAAGGGGTGAACAGTCTGCTGATCAAATTCGCAGACAACACTAAAACTGGAGCAGTGGCCACAACTGAGGAGCAGGTACTCCAGTTCCAAAAGGATCCGGACAGACTATGGAAGTGGGCAGGAGACAACAGGATGGCGTTTGATGTGGATAAGTGCAAGGTCTTGCACTTGGGGCATAGGAATGGGTGTCATAAGTACAGGTTAGGGGGCAAGTGGCTGGAGAGCAGAACTTGTGAAAGGGACCTCGGGGTGCTGGTCGACTGCAGGCTGAACGTGAGCCAGCCGTGTGATGCGGTGGTCAAGAGGGCGAATGCCACCCTTGGTTGCATGGCCAGAAGCGTGGCTTCTAGATCGAGAGAGGTATTACTGCCACTCTATATGACTCTGGTGCACCCACAACTGGAGTATTGTGCTCAGTTCTGGGCCCCTCATGACAGGAAGGATATAGCCAGGTTAGAGTCAGTAGGGCCACAAAGTTGGTGGCCGGTTTGCAGGGATGGGGTATGAGGCGAGACTGAGGGAACTGGGTCTCTTCAGCCTGGAGAAGAGGAGACTCAGAGGGGATCTGTTGGCGACATACAGGTATGCGAGGGGGTGTCACACGGAGGTGGGTAGAGACCTGTTCTCCCCTGCAGAGGAAGGCAGGATGCGCTCCAACGGAGCCAAGCTCAGGGAACCCAGGTTCCATTTGAATGCCAGGAAGCACTTCTGACCCCCAGGGTGTGGAATGGGCTTCCACGGAAGGTGGTTGAGGCCCCATCGGTGAGGCTGTTCAAAGATAGGCTGGACATGCACATGGTGGGCATGTCGTGAGAGGAGCCGGCTGGAGCCGGGGGTCAGACTAGATGGCCCAGGAGGCCCCTTCTGACTCGCTCTGTTTCCATGTTTCTATTAGTTTTTGCAACAATAAGTGTCAATAAAAGTTCTACATCTGTTTTCTCCCAGACGTATGGAAGGTGCTAACGTTGTGATCAGACAATACCTATGCAAATTTTGGGTGATCCTCAGAAACACAGAAAGTGTAAGATGTAATATTCGATGTCCTACTCAGAGTAAACTTGTTGAATGCATGGGACTTAAATTAGAATAACGCAATGTCTTTGTCTGTTGTTATGGGGCAGTAACAATCCAAGTTTGGATAATGCATTCTTTTTGGAGCCAGGTAAAACCTTTTTATTTTCCCAGTATTTTAACAGTTAACTTTTAAATGTTAGTTTTAATATGGTATTTTATCCTGTACTGCTGCTTTACTTCTGTGGTGATTCAGTTGCAACTGCTGTGCATTTATTGTCTTATGCTAATTTTTTGCAATTTGTGTGGTTTTAACTTTTGTTAATTTCATAGAGAGCCTGAGCCATTGGGTGGCATAAAAATGAAATAATAATAATAATGGGACCCAAAAGGATAGTTAGATGTTGTCCTACTAGTATTTTATTTTATATTTTTAATAGTAGACTGTAGATTCAAACACCATTCATAGACTGGAAGAATAATTTCCATAAATAAAGAAGGAAAAATTAGAGAGAAAAGCAACACTTGCAGGGGCGTTCAGAAAAAGGGACTTGTCTTCATTGAGCCTCTCCTCCGCGGGGAATTGCCACAGGCTCTCGGGCGTCCCCCTTACCGCTTCCCCGGGAGACTCAAAGCGTGTGGCCCTCCTTTCCACCCAGCGCAACGGCCCAGTCCTAGCATTGTTCACATCTGCCTGGAACTGCTGGTGTTCGAGTCGATGGCGTACCGATGCCGCTCTTAAATGGACATATATTTGGTCTGCCTTTGCTGAGGCTGATACAATGTATATCCAGTTATGTATTTGGAAATTTACATGCCAGCAATTGCTAATTTCAGGGCTGATGTTCTTTCCCCTTTGGAAGTTTGGATTTGGGTTTATTGGAATTCACAGTTAGAAAGAAATGAAAAAGAAATGTCTCCAAGAAGCGGATCAGTGATTTGCCATCTCTTGGTTTAAGTCACTCTGTGAAAGAATGTCCCTCTGGAGGTGTGCTGAGGTGAGACCCCCATGTCTCCTGGACACACATTTTCTCGACCCAGCACCACATCAGAATCGAGCCAGATGCACGTAGCTACAAAATGAGCAAGGCAGCCAGCCCTCAGCAGGCCTACTTTGGAGTAAGGATAGGGCACCCCCCCACACACACCAGTCATTCTGTCTCAAGAGCAACACGCAAAGGTGTTTTGGAATTGGGACACTCGGCCGGTAGACTGATGAGTGGCATAGGTGGCCACCTCCGTGGACTCGGACCAGGCATGGTCCGGGGCTCATCAGCCAGCATTTTGAATGGAAAGAATCTCAGGTGGGAAAAAGAGCTCTCTCTGTCCAACATGGGGGAGATGCTGCCTGTTGGAGCAGGTGCTATTGGGCCGGAAGGCTCAGGTGACCTGTTTCACATCAGGCAAGCTTCCTGTCATCACCCCCCTATAATGAACTCAGGTGGGTGAATGGCACCTGCGTAGCGACAAACGGGGCCCCCAGGGTGAATCACAGCATGCTCAGCCGGATCTTCAGGTATTCGGACACGAAACGTACATGAACCTCCTCTTTCTAGTCCAGCAACACAGAAATAGTTCCCCGATGACAACGGCCTGCCTGGTGGCCTGCGGGAACACTGAGTGCAACTCGCACAGGAAGTGGTGCCCGGGAGGGGAAGGGGAGAAGCCCGCCGGTGCCACAGCCCTCTGCATGAACGCCAGCAGAAGCCCCCCGGTCGGGGAGGGGGCAGTGCGGGTCCCGTGTGTGCCCCCGCTAGCCATCCTGGCCGAGGGCACCCGCCCGAACGCACCGAGGCAGAACAGAACCTGCGCTCGCCCCACAGGCCCCAGCCAGCCTGGCAGTCTGGGACTGTTTTCTGTCAAAATGAGTGCAGGGCTGCATCCTGAAGGGTTCAGGAGAAGGCCGCCGGTGCCCATGTCCTGCCTGAGAGTGCCCAGCCACCCGGCCAGTCCCGTCCAACCGCTCTGCTCGAGACCTTTCTGCCTGTTCCTCGGCACTTCCTGCGTCCCACATCGCTGCCTGCTCCGAAGGAGTCCCCCCACCACACCGTTTACCCATGAATGTCAGCAAGAGAAAGCAGCAAGGTGCCCGCTGGCTGTGAGAAGACGACAGTGGGCCCTGCAGGCCCTCGAGAAGGCAAAGCAAGCAGCCAGGAAGATGGCTGGGCTCGGGCCCCCCACCAACCACTGCCCCCTAGGCATCCTGCCCCCACCCCCACAGCTTACCTGAGGCCTCCACGTCCTGCCTGCCTGCTCATGCTGGACACCGGCTGCGCAGGGGAGCAGGGAGGGCTGCTTGGGCAGGGCTGCCTGTCCACTTCCCCAGCCAGCGCCTCGGCATGAAAAAGAGCGCTCCGTTCACCCAGCACAAAGAGCTGTCATTAATTCCTCAGTTCCCCTCTCTGCCTCTTTCTGAGCAAGGTGATTGCAAAACCCCTCTCCGTTATCTGCCCAGCTCTGTCTTAGGAAGGAAGGAACTCTGCGGCTGGCACACTCACACTCACATGCACATACACATCTCTTGCTGAGCCACGAGAGGAGATGGCCCCTGCCTCAGCTTCCCCAGCCCTCGCAGCTTTGGAGGGGCCCTTCGCAGAATCACTGATGTGGCCCCCCTCATCTCCTTGGCTGCCGCCCGCCCCGATTGCGCAGCTGCAGGCAGGGAGACGGCCGCAGTGGAGGAGGAAAGAGTCTGCTGGACCCCGCTGCTAGCCAGTGCCAATGGGACAGAAAGTCCGCTCTCTTTGCAGAGGGTCCCAGGCAGTTTTCATGAGGTGTGTGGGTTGGAGGACACCAACACAGGAATGATGGGGAGCCTGCCAAGGATGTTGGTTCAGCTGCCCGGAGAGGTGGGGGGCTCTCCCACACTGGAGACATTCAGAAAGAAGCTGGGCAGCCACCTGAGTGGGGTGGTGCAGCTTGGTGTCCTGCAACAGCAGGGGGTGGGCTCGGTGGCGTTCTTGGCCCTTTCAGCTCCACTGCTCTACGAGCCTATGGTGCCCCCCAAGGATCACAAGCGTCCCAGCAGGGCAGGGGAAGTGCCGCTGTGGAACCGGGGCCCAGTCGCCACCGGGTGAATGCGAACCTGGCTTGGCATCCCCTTTGCACAGCCAGGCACATGCAGCTTCCCAAAACCTCAGGGGCCTGGGGCTGGGTACAATCCATGGTTTTCCTTAAATGGAACACCCTTAAATTCCATGTAACCATTCAGCACCATGATGTTAATACTGATAGGGTTCATTATTGAGAGCATCCCTCACTTTGAGATGGTTTCTGCTAAGGGGTCCAATGCCCACGGCTGCCCGGTCTGTTGATTCTGTCTGATTGTCTCCCTTGGCCAAAGCAACCCTCATTCTGCACAGAATGGCCGGAACGGGTCCGAACTGGGGACCGCTTTGCCCAGAGGCCTGTTCCCATAACCTCCGTGGGGGTCTCAAAGCAGCCCGGGAAGAGGCTCGATGGGAGGCCTGCACCCACGAGAGCAGACCCTGTGCACAGCTTGAGCTAAGAGCATGGAAAGGGCAGTGGGGGCTCAGCTCCTGGCAGCTTGCATTTCTCTGTGCGGCTCTGACTCCTTGCAGATGGCCAGCCAAATTCCGTGTTTACTTCATGGGGGTGGAGAATGATGATGAAAACAGGCAAATTGCACAATTCCACACCACTTTTCTGGCTTCTAGGTTTGTGTCACTTCCTGTACCAGAGAGTTGTTTGTTACAGAATTATGTACTGTGCTGTGCTTACTAAAGGTAGGGAAGTTTTCCACTGGCCTGGCATAAAAGAAGCTAGTCCTCATTGCCTTCTTCTTCATGAGCTGACTTCCATGCCACTTCTCAAGTGGATCTTCCTTCTTTTATTATGGGATATATATATATTCTGCCATTCCACTTTGTACACACAGTGCTCAGAGCATCTGACATTAATTTAAAAACTATACATACAACATAACAAACACAGCAGTGGCAGCGGCAGCAAAAAGTCCCAGAAATAAAAAGAAACAGGGTAATCAATAAAACAATGGCTGGACATGCACAATGCAACAAGCCACAGTGGGATTGTTTTTACCATGGTTTGTCTGTCATGTTTGGACATGCACATGGTGGGCACGTCGTGAGCAGAGCCGGCTGGAGCCGGGGGTCAGACTAGATGGCCCAGGAGACCCCTTCTGACTTGCTCTGTTCCTGTTTCTATGTTTCTATGTCATAAACCCAGTGACGGTATTTCAACATGGTTTATTTGGTCATTAGAAACCACAAAAGAAACAACCATTTGTTCTGTGGTTTCTCCATACTGTAATGGTTTCTCATGACATCCAAATCTGTCTGGGAATACATCTACCACAGAGTCTTCTGGAAAAAGTGGCAACTCCAGGAGCCACTCCAGCTATCCAGCCTCTATGATTCCTCTCTGCCTAGTAGCAGACGCGTTGCCGCTCGCATGACCAGGTCCCTTCTGATATCTAACTCGGCCTAGATGGCCTGGGAGGCCCCTTCTGACTCGCTCTGTTTCTATGTAGCTTATTGAAGTGCAATTCTTTTCAGAGCAGAGGCCAGAAACCTAGTAGATAGTAGAGCAGCCTTCTGCCAAAGGTGAAGGAGACACATTTGCTCATGTCGAAAGGTGACTCAGAACTGGTAACTTTCCTCTGCCCCTCTCTTTTGGCAAAGCTTCTGGCTCCGCCCTCAGGGGGGCTCTTGCAGCTTCAGGGCAAGATGGGGGGACTGCCAGAGAACACCTCTAACTGAGCAACTCGCTTCTCTTGTCACCTTCTTACAGAGTCAAGGACTGGCTCTTGCTTATGCTCCCTCCCCACTTAAAAGCCCTTCCACCCCTTCCAGGGCAGGCCAGTTCAAATGCTCTTCCTGAGAAACTTTACTGGCGAACCTTGCAGCTTCAAAGCCCTTGCCCTCTTGCACCTCCACCTCTTCCTCAGCGTCAGGAGAATTCATCTGAACAGTCTGTTGGGGGGAGAGGAGTCCCCTCTCTTCAGCCGCCTCCTGCAGTCCGTGCTGCGCCCCCTTCGGCCCCAGGCTCCCCCACTCGCCTCCAGCTGCCCGCCTGTCGCCGTTGTCTCCCAGCAGCAGGGGGGCCTCCCCTTCCGCACTGCCTGCACAGCAGCCCTGGCGGCGGCTGCCCTGTGGCTCCGCTCTGCCCACGGCGGGCCTCGCCGGCACCTGCTCCACATTGCCCTGCCTTGCGCTTCCAGGCCAAGCTGCCTCTCCCCTCACTTTCAGGTAGCCTCTCTGTGTGGGGACACACGGCAAAACACTGCAGGGAGTGCTAAAACAGGGAGTGGTCTCTGGCACGATCTCTTGTTTCATTTTGGACCGTTCCATCACAAGTGGTTTCCCATCACCTTCCTCTGTGCGACCAGAGTTGTACGCCCAGAGCTGGCATCACTGCAGTTCTCTGTGAAAGATCCTCCACCAGTGTTGCCTCCAGCTACCGCTCTGCCCACTGGCTGTCCTTCAGGAGTTACTCTGCCCCCATCCCGTTCTCTTCTGCTGATGCGGCCGTCCCTCCCGAAGAGGCTGGCGCGCCTTGGCCTGGCGCCCTGGCCTTGCCCGTCCCGCTGTGGGCGGCCCCACAAGGAGAGCAGCCCAGTGAGATGGTCTCGCCTCCTGGCAGCATGGCCCTCGGCCTCTCTGTCCCCTCAAGTCCTCTCACTGCTTTCAGGTGTGCATCCAGGAAGGGCAGCAGCATGTGCCGGGCATGCAACATGCCACTGGAAGTGGGCAGCGGGTTTCTCCTGCCTTTGTCCAGTTTGTTTTGTAGTCACTGTTTTACCAAGAAAGTAAAGAGGCTCCCCAAAGGCTTCGAGGGGCATGTGGTCCAGTGAATTGGGCAACACTGCAAATTCTTGTCTCGGCTTTGTGGTTCAACCCAGGGGCCTTTTGCTGGAATCTGTTTCAGATATCCAGACCCCGGGATAAATTCAATCCAAGTGCATTCACTCAATCCGAGAAACCATCTTAGAGGCAAAATGTTGCTGAAGAAAACAAGTTCAAGCAAGCAGCATCAGAAAGCAAGAAAAGAGCTGGGAATGAGGATCATTGGCTTGGCCCAGACTAAGTTGCTTGTGCTGAGAAGGCAGCCTGGCCTGGGCCCTGGTGCTCCCAGGCACACCCACAGGCCGGTTGCTCACCTGGAACTGCCGCCTGCATCCTGGAAGCATCCTTGCACACATTGCTTACAACTGAGATCCAGACATAGTTTTCTTAACTTTGAAAAGGTGTATCCAGAGCCCATGTATGCCAGTGAAACATCAGAGGAGCTGGCCTGTCCCTGCAGTAGAGTATTTTGCTTTAATCTAGGAAGTTCAGAAGCCAGGCAGGTGAGACCCCATAATTAGTGCTGTTGCTTTCAAAGACCCAGTGCAGATAGGCTGAGAGCCTGGCAGTGGAAGGGCAGGCTTGGTCCTCCAGCAAGAATGTTCAGCCCCATCCTGGGGAACATCCTGGAGTTTTCTCATATTTTCATCCAGTGGTAAGTCAGTTGGCCCCAGAGTTCTAATAAAGAGAAGTCTAGCGATGGGCCGGCACGGGCCGATGGTGCCTGGCTGAATCTCCAAGAATGTTTTGCTGCTTCCATGGCCAGCCCTCAGGTGCCTCTCTCCGTGTTCCCTGCCACATGTCCGGAACAGCTCACAAGCCAAGAACAGCACTTCAAAAGCAAGAAAGCCTAGCAACACATCAGTTGCAACAATAATCTTCACAATAACAGCCCACACAATTTACTTTGCTAACCCCAACAGTACAACCTTTTAAATACGTTGCAAAATAGGCAAGAGCAACCTCTAAAATACTGCAACTGGGATTCCCGGTCATTCTGCCCTGATACTGGGCAGAGAACCATTGTGGGAACTGCCCCAGCCCCATCCGACACGGCTGACTGGGGATGCCTCGTGAGCACAGTGCTGGAGCAGACGACCCCCTGGCTGACCCCGCAGGGCTCTCTGAAGGTCTCGCTGCGCTCCTCAGTCTCATCGCCAGACGAGTGCACACACGGCCACAGATGCCGAGCCGAGCGGGCGGCCCCTCACGACAGGCAGGCCGGACGGGGAGGTGAGAAGGAAGCTGCACACAGTCGCCAGCACCAGATTTACACAAAGGAGCTGCAGAAGAGACAGACAGACAGACAGACAACCAACTAGGCTGCTGAGAGAAGCGACTGGCCCCTCACTGCCCCCCCCCCCCCCGTAAAGGCCTGACTGCAACTGTTTGTCTGCTATCTGCACTGTCATTTGTAAAGATAGCTTGCTCACTGCCAGGAACGCTACCTGCCTTGTGGACAGCGGGGTATCTGCCACTGTGAAGTTGCCCCCTGGAGCAATCTCTGCACCCTCTGCCCTGTTTTTAGAAAAGCTTCAAACGCTTTTCTATTCTGACAGTTTGTATTGGTCTCGTCTGTGCTGCTCGTGCTTAGGGTGCTTGTTAGAAGCCAAATTTGCTAAGAACAAAAGAGCTAAAAATTCCTGAGAGACCGGCTGACTGTTTCCCCTCCCTTTGCATGCTCAACGATCACAGACTGTTCCTTTGCAAAAGCTCTTTATTCAACAAAGTAGGCCCATTAAACTCAATTGCCACAGAGCGGGTTTGTCAAACCAGACTAGCCACAGCTTGTGAGAGCCCTCCTTTGGAGTATGCCTGAATCCCATCCCTCTGGGAGGCGCTCCTGGCAGCTAGCACCCCGTTCCCTCTGGCTGGCTGGGCCTGTTGGGAAAATTTGGATAAATCCTGTCTGAAAAGCAATGCTTCTGTGTGCCTTTGCCTTGTGGGATCAAATCCTGTACTTCTCAAACCAAGCTAAGTCACTGTTTCAAATGGCCTTCATCCCCCGCTCCTTTCTCTCACCTTTAGCTGTGGGCTACAGTAGACAGGCCACCCAGTCCAAATATACATTGTAAATAGTCATTGTTGGAATTCAGTTTACAAGGAAGTATCTTTTGATAGCCCAGAGGCTCCTTGTGCCCTGGTCACTCAGAATGTCTAGAGTAGATAGGAGTCTTGAGTTCATGCATAGTCTCAGTAGCTTGAATTTACATGTCTAAGCAGACCTGGAGATGGGTTCAAGCTACTGAGCTAAAGTGTCAATACAGGCAATTAGAAATACTGTAATCTCATTGTTACTGTGTGATTGGCTGACATTCCTTTATCTGTTCTGCATGTGATGACCTCAGAATCTTATTGGAATCTCTGCATTCTGTCATCAATTGCCCTGTACCTGTGTACCTATAAAATACCCTGCAATGTTGTTGAAGCTTTGCAGCAGAGTTCACCTCTGCCTGCCCAGTAATGCAGCATGCATTATCAAGTACCGCGGGAACCTTGGGGTAAATACAATAAAGCCTCAGATGGTCTGGACGCTTGGTCTTTCCCACC
>NW_025335283.1:750470-836320 GCF_004798865.1 Varanus komodoensis
CTTATTGGAATCTCTGCATTCTGTCATCAATTGCCCTGTACCTGTGTACCTATAAAATACCCTGCAATGTTGTTGAAGCTTTGCAGCAGAGTTCACCTCTGCCTGCCCAGTAATGCAGCATGCATTATCAAGTACCGCGGGAACCTTGGGGTAAATACAATAAAGCCTCAGATGGTCTGGACGCTTGGTCTTTCCCACGAACCTGAGTTTTATTCCCTCTTCTCAAATTGAGATTCCAGGATTCTGACAGGCCTCCTCTCCCGGCACCGCGTCATGCGGCCAAACGTCATGCCAGCTTCCCTGCCTACCTCAAGGACTTCACAGGGCATGTCCCCCAGAAGCCTCAGGGAGCAGATTCTGGCTGTTGCCTCCGATCAGTGAGGATTCCCCTCCCCTGTGCACCGTTTCCTGCCCTGTTGGAAGCACCGTTACTGCGCAGTGTGAAAATACTCACAGTGGAGGCGTGCAAGGCATTCCCGTAACTCCGTTTAACTTGGTGGATGAAGGATGGAGCGCACTGTGCATGTTTGGGGTGGTCTTGCCACACGAGGCAGCAAAATGATTTTGGCCAACTCTGCCTGCAAAGAAGAGGCCCTTGCTTTGGTCTTGGTGTTAGAAATGAAATTCCAAGCAGTGACGATACGGAGGCAAAGTACCAAGCAGTAATAGATTAATGCGCTCCTGCAAGAGCGGGCGCCCACCACACAGGCAGCGCGCCGTTTCCACGCAAGACATTGCCTTTCATTCCCTTTTCCCGGCTCACGGACCCTGCCTCTTTCCTCCCACTGGCTGGGTTACTAAGAGGTCACAATCTTCTCCGTCCGCCTGCATCATACCACTCCTTGATATGTTCCCCCTCCCGCTCGTACATCCCATGTTCATGCTAATGAGCCCATTACCTATGAGAGGTGTGTCAGTTACTATTCATAAGCCTATTAAGCACTACTTACTATAAGTCAATAGGTCATCTTGGCCTTGTAGCTGTCTTGCTTGATGACCACTTATCTCCCAAAACTTGTGGGAGGATGAGATAGAAGAACAGCCTTTCTTCCGAGCTCATTGTCTCCTTCTCCCTTACATAGGATGGCCAGCTGTAAAAGACAATTACCTACCGTCTTCTGCAAAAGTCACAGTTTAGCCAACGCGCTCGACCCCGCTCCTCTTGTGTTCTTCTGAGCTTTGATGTAAGCAGCACTCTTCTGCCACTTCGCTTGTGTTCAGACTCAGCCACACCGTATTCGCCCACCTTTATTTGTTTACTTCAGTAACCAATTTAAAGCTGCCTATTTTCTTCTCCTTCCTATTTACATCTCTTTACATGGTTCTGTACTCAGGCCCTTGGCCTTATAAAGGGCTCAGTGGCCTCACCCTAGCTCTTTATTTTATCCTTGCTTCAGTTATCACCTTCCTGCTTAGGAACAGTGATTTTCCTTCTCTCACATTGGGGACCATCCTCTGGGTGGCCAAATCTGGAAGGTTTCCAAGGTGCCTGCTGGGGCAGCCTGTCCCATCTGATGGCCGGAGCAAAGGCATCTCCTGATTTCTTCTGATCTGCACGGAAGGCCCTGTGCTTTTGTGGGGTGGGGGGCGGGGAGCAAGCGCTCTGGGAGTCATGCAGAGAAGGGTAGCTCCGGCTCTGGTGCACAGCCCCCTCGTCCAGCCCCACAGTGGAGCGGGAGGGGACTCTCAGGGTCCCTGAAATCCAGTCCGCACATGCTGAACCCTTTGTGCTGCTGTGAGGCTGCCCTTTGCTGATGCCCCGTCAGGCCTGGGCCGCCCCAGCATGGCTCTGGAGGCCCCTGCGTCCAAGTCACTGTGCGGGCAGGAGGGCATCTAAGCTGGAGAAGAGCGCCCAGGCCTTCTCTGTAGAACGGGATGTTCTTTTGTGTGGCTGAGGCAAGAGACCCAACCTGCATCAGTGCTTAATTGGTTTGAATATCTGGCCCTTTCCAAAAGAATATTGGACAATATTCAAAGTACGGTTGCATGCCAGACCAAAGCTTCATGGGCAGCAGTGGAGGCATCCATGGAGCTGGAACACACCTGTGCTCGCTGGGCCTAGTGCGGCCACTCCACCTTGTGACCCTCCGAGGATTCCCCTAGGAAGAAAGAGACGGTGGGGGCAAACGAGCCAGAGGGGAGAATTACACCAGAAGAGAGCAGCTGCTGTGGATGAGGCAGCCAGCGGGGCCAGGAAAGCCCCCTTTGCAGCCCCTGCAAGCATCGCGGTCTCCCCAAGCCCTGTGGCCCCCCCACTGTCTGGCGCAACTGGTGCCCGCCGTGGCTTCCATGCCTGCAGCAGTTCCTCCTCTTTTTAAAGCATTTGATCTCACAATAGCTGTGCTTGTTCTTCTCGAATAGCTGCAGCTCAGACATACTCAGCAGCGTTTCCTAGGATAATATTAGAGAGCTGGGGCACAAGCACCCATTGCGCGTGAAACAGCAGGGATGCGAGGAATGCTGGTACATATTTTGAGTCTGTGTGTCGCAGTCATGTTCTCCAGCAGGAGACCTGGCCTGCTGGAAAGATCCAGGTCCCAAAAGGTGCAAGCGAGGCCCTGGCACTCCAGGGAGGCTGCCAGAACAGCGGGTGAGTGTCTGGCAAATCGGGGTGGCTGGGATGCTTCGTTTATTGCCGCGAGCAACACGCAGTGCTGGATAGCATTTTATCGAGGACACAGTGATCAGAGCAATGAGCAGGCATGTGGGCGGGACGACCTTTGAGGCCCCTTCCAGCTCTCGATTCCAGGAGATAAGCCTCAAGCACCAGCAGCATTTTGCATTCAGAATTCCGCACTGCTTAGAAAATAGGAATTCATCCTTTAAAAAAAACATTTCAGGTGTTGCACTGCACGCCCCTGTATCCCATTCTGGCCTCCAAGTTTATCTCTGCTAATATCACCAGTGGCTAGGCAAAATGAGTCAGAGCTGTAAGCTTGCTTCTGGGTTTGGAAAGGTGATGCAATTTCTTGCAGCTTGTTACAGGAAAAACAAGTCCTTTTTTCGTAACTATGGTGACGTGCTTCGTCCATCTCCGTGGGAACAAGCTTTAAGGGACCAGACGAGCCAGATCAAAGGAAAACAACAGCAGCACAGCAGCTGCTTCCTCTTCCACCATTTCAGGCCATGCTCTTAGGGCAGATACAGCTACCAGGTTCAAAGAACATCGGCTTCCAGTTGGCCAGGGCTGGGCATGATGTGGCGCACTTCTCCACCATGGGTGCTTTTCTGTAGGTGTGCGCCTGCGCTTGCTGAGGCAAACAAAGTCATTGAACATGAACGCAAGGCAAAAATGAGTCCAAAACAGAGCGAAACACTAAAATATAGAAACCATCCGTTGGAAAGCCCAAGTGCAGGTGACCGGGGTAAGAGCAGTCAGGCGGGAGTCAGCCCCAGGCGGCCAAAGAGCACAATGTGCCCCTGGCACTGCTGGAGTTTGGGGACATGTGGGCATCCTCACCAAATGGCTACCAGGGCGTGCCCAGCCACACAATGCCAGTTCCCACAGGCAAACGGAGCGGGGGATGACAAGAGAAAGAATTTGTGCAGGAACCTGCTTAAAAGGCAGCATTGGGCTCTGAGCTCCAAAATACAAAGCCAGCCTTTCAAACAGAAATGCAGACTGGACTGGAGAGCAGCCCCTCATCTCAGACTAGGCCGGCCTCCTGCTGAAATGCACTTAAAAAGCATCTTTAGAACCAAAATCAAAATCGGGAGGACCAGGCAGCCTGGCCAGGGAAGCTGCTGCTGGTGCCCCGGTGCCCAGGGACAGCGCCACCTGTGAGCCCCTGACTGTCATGCGCCGTGGAGAGTGAATGGCTTGTGTGCTGCCGGCAGTCTTTCTTGTGGGGGCAGAGAAGCGCCCAAAGGCTGGGCGAGTGCTGCCCCAGATCACACTAGTTTATCTCATTTCCCAGCCATTCCAGCAAGCCCACTGTGGAATCTCCGTGCCCATGAAAATGCTCGCCCCAAAAGTTAACCTGGCCACTGCTTTAGTCATTTAGGGCGCGAGCCTATCAGTCCACAACTGCATCCTTTGTCTGGAGGCAACTTCCTTCATTTGGTTCCACTGGGATCCCAGGTTAACCATTTTCTAGTGGTTACCCAGACAATTTGGAGCTTTAAAAATTTAATTGATTTGGGAAATTGTTTATACAGCTAGAGTAAATGGGTAAGGCAGGCCTTGCAGCTCAGAAGAGATAATGAGATGACTGGAGAACACCTACCTGCTTTAAATGAATTCAGAGCTCCAGGATCAAATTAATTACATCCCGGAGTGCCAAAGGAGTTTGCAGGTGTTGTTTCAAAGCGCTCTCTGTGATCTTTGCAAACAGGCGAGGTGCCAGAGGACTGGAGAGAGGCAAAGGTTGTCCCCACCTTCAACAAGGGGAGGGCGGATTCAAGGAACCACAGACCAGGTGGCCCTGAGTCAATACTGGGCAAAACTGAAGGACGGGTGCTCAGTGCCCGCCAGTGAGCAGCCGGAAAACTGTATAGATTAGGAGCCGTCAACGTGGCTTTGCCAGCACAGACAGCCGTGCAGACGAGCTGTGATTCAGAAAGCTCTTGACAGGCTGAAAGCAGCATGACTGAATTCAGCAGAGTTAAATGTAGTCTTGCATTCAGGCACAGCAAATTAAAACAGGAGTACAGGATGGGTAAGAGCTGTCTTGGCAGCAGTGCAAATGAAAAGGTTCAGAGGGTGCGGGTGAGCCAGCAGAGTGACGCATCGGCTGAGGAAGTGGGTGCGATCTGAGCTTGCATTAAGCAGAACACATTCCCAGGTTCTGAGAAGACACAGTCCTGCTTTATTCTTTGCTGGGCTGGATTTGGAACCCCGTGGCCTGTTCTGAGCGCCCCGTTTTAAGAGAGGCATTGGGAGGGTGATGTGCACCCAGGGAAGGGCAGCCAGGTCCCCTGAGGAGCAAAGCTGAAATTGCCGGGAATGTTTCACCTGGAGAGAAGAGACTTAGGGGGACACACCGTTGCAGTCTTCAGGTATCTGAAAAGCTGTCATGCGGACACTGGAGAAGGCAGGACAGGAAGCTGCTGTTGGAAGTTGCAGGGATTTTTTTTTTTGCCTAGTCACTAGAGGACACTTCTAACAGTGAAAGCAGTGAAAAGGGGTGTCTTTGGAAGTGGAGGCATTTAAGCAGGGCTTTGGTGGCCACCCATTAGGGATGTTGTAGATGCTTCCTGTAGTGTAGAGCAGTTGCTGAACTAGATCATCTCTGAGCATCCTCCAATCCCACCTTTCTGCTACTTGGCTCGCCTTGATTCATTGGCCAGCCAAACTACATGCATTTCAAGTTTATGTTATGTTATTCGCAAAGTTGTGCCCGACCCCATGGACAACATTCCTCCAGGCATCCCTGTCCTCCACCGTCCCCCGGAGTCCACTTAAGCTCACGCCGACTGCTTCAGTGACTCCATCCAGCCACCTCATTCTCTGCTGTCCCCTTCTTCTTTTGCCATCTATTGTTCCCAGCATTAGGCTCTTCTCCAGGGAGTCCTTCCTTCTCATTAGGTGGCCAAAGTATTTGAGTTTCATCTTCAGGATCTGGCCTTCTAAAGAGCAGTCAGGGTCGATCTCCTCTAGGACTGACCAGTTTGATCGCCTTGCTGTCCAAGGGACTCGCAGGAGTCTCTGCCAGCACCACAATTCAAAGGCCGCAGTTCCTCAGCGCTCAGCCTTCCTTATGGTCCAACTTTCACAGCCATACATTGCAACTGGGAAAACCACAGCCTTGACTACACGCACTTTTGCCCACAGGGTGATGTCTCTGCTTTTTAGTATGCTGTCTAGATTTGCCATAGTTTTCCTCCCAAGGAGCAAGCATATTTTAATTACTTGGCTGCAGTCACCGTCTACGGTGATCCTGGAACCCAGGAAAATAAAATCTGTCACTACCTCCATTTCTTCCCCATCTATTTGCCAGGAAGTGATAGGACCTGAGCGGCCTAGTGCTTTTCCCTACTTTCTTCAATTTAAGCCTAAATTTTGCAACAAGAAGCTCATGATCTGAGCCACAGTCAGCTCCTGGTCTAGTTTTTACTGACTGTATAGAGCTTCTCCATCTTTGGCTGCAGAGCACATAGTCAATCTGATTTCTGTGTTGACCGTCCGGTGATGTCCATGTGTAGAGTTGTCTCTTGGGTTGTTGGAAAAGAGTGTTTGCTATGACCATTGTATTCTCTTGACAAAATTCTGCCAGCCTGTGCGCTGCTTCATTTTGTACTCCAAGGCCAAACTTGCCTGTTATTCCGGTTATCTTTTGGCTTCCTGCTTTAGCATTCCAATCCCCCATGATGATAAGGACATCATTTTTTGGTGTTAATTCTAGAAGGTGTTGTAGGCCTTCATAAAACCGGTCAACTTCAACCTCTTCAGCACCAGTGGTTGGGGCATAGACTTGGACTACTGTGATGTTGAATGGTTTGCCTTGGATTCGAACTGATTCTGTCATTTTGGAGATTGTATCCCAGTACAGCTTTTCCTACTCTTTTATTGACTATGAAGGCTACTCCATTTCTTCTGAGGGATTCTTGCCTGCAGTAGTATACCTGATGGTCATCTGAATTACATTCACCCATTCCTGCCCATTTTAGTTCACTGATTCCTAAGATGTTGATGTTCAGTCTTGTCATCTCTTGTTTGACCACGTCCAGCTTGCCTTGATTCGTGGATCTTACATTCCAGGTTCCTATGGAGTATAGATCTTTGCAGCATCGGACTCTCCTTTCACCACCAGATACACCAGCAACTGAGTGTCCTTTCAGCTTTGACCCAATCGCTTCATTCTTTCTGGCGCTACTAGTACTAGCCCTCTGCTCTTCCCCAGTAGCATATTGGGCACCTTCCGACCTGAGGGGCTCATCTTCTGGGGTCATATCATTTTGCCCTTTAGAACAGTCCATGGAATTTCATGGCAAAGACACTGGAGTGGGTTGCCATTTCCTCCTCCAGTGGATCACGTTTTGTCAGAGCTCTCTGCTATGACCTGTCTGTCTTGGGTGGCCCTGCACGGCATGGCTCATAGCTTCATTGCGCTACGCCAGCCCCTTTGCCACAGCAAGGCAGTGATCCATGAAGGGGATTTCAAGGTTTAGCACAGGCAAAAGCAGAGCAGCTGCTTTCGTTGAGGTGAGCAACTTGTTCTCAAGTCTTCCAGACTTCCGCAATGCTCTCTTGCCCTTTCCTTACCAGCAAGTGGCCCTCTGCAAGAATGGGCTGGCCATGAGAAGCAGCTGCAGGGGCAGGCCTTGCAGCTTCAGTGCCAGAACAGCGCAGAGGAGATCCAGCCTGGCACTCTTGTTCTGCGCCAGCCATGCTCTGCCCTCCAAGCATTCCTTATTTCTAGAGTGTCGGCTGCACAGGGCTAAAAATGATGGCAGAATGTCCGTGCTCTTTGGGGCCAAGGAAGGAGGGCGAGAAAAGGCTGCAGGGCCCGGGCCCTCCTCTTCCTCAGAAGGAGCACAGTAATTAGTGCACTTCTGGTGTGGGCTGCACTGCCTGAAGGGCTTCTTCCTGCATGGTGGAGAGCTTGAAGGGGTGCCACCTTGCCAGAATCGCTCTCTTTCCTCATCAGACGTTTCTTCCCTGCAGCAGTGCAGGATGGCTTCTGTAGGACCAACTCTGAGATAAAGAAGTCTTGAATAAAGCTATTAATGATATGTTAAATGAAAAAAGGTTTGATAAGTAAAAATAATTTTGAAACTATTTAGAGACTGCTTATTGAGTATGTTTTAATAAAAGGAAGGGATATGAACCACCACAAGAGTCGATGCAGTTCTGGAAGGGAAGTGGGCAACTGAATGAATAAGTGATCTTACATTAAGTAACTAGAGTTGTTGGACCTGGTGGAGGCAGCACTGGCATGGTTGTATTGTTTAATTATGTTTATTAGTAATATGTAATTATGCTCATTGTTAATATATTAATTGTATTGTGTTTGTGAGTTTAATAAAATTATTTTAAAAATAAAAAAAATGAAAGAAACCTAGAGAAAAAGTGAGTCTGAAGGGGTCTCCTGGGCCATCTAGCCTGACCCTCGACTCCAGCCAGCTCTGCTTATGTAATCCCCTGCACATGGTTGTCCATTTTTGTGAACGCCCTCACTGATGGGGCTCAACCACCTCCTGTGGACGCCCATTCCGTACCCTTGGGGTCCTAACCATCAGAAAGGACTTCCTGGCATCCAGTCTGAAGCCTGGTTCCTTGAGCTTTGCCCTACTGGGACACGTCCCGCCCTCCTCCACATGACATCTCCTCACATACCTGCAAGTCACTAAAAGATCCCCTCAGTCCCCTGTTCCCCAGGCTGAAAGGCCCGGTTCCCTCTCTCTCCTCATAGGCATCCCTCCCAACGCGGCCACCATTCCTGTGACCCTCCGCTGAACTGATTCCAGCCTATCTATGCCTTTCCCATAATGTGGAGCCCAGAACTGGACGCGGGACTCCAGCTGCGGGCGCATCAGAGCCATGTAGGGCAGTGCCAGCACCGCCCTCGATCTGGGAGCCACGCTTCTGGCAATGCATCCCAGGTGCTGTTGCCTTCTTAGCCACCACGTCACCCTGCTAGCGCATGTCCAGCCCGCTGTCCACAAGTAGATCTAAATCTGCCTTTCCAGCCTCCTGCACTTCAGAAGTTTAGGACTGCAACTCCCATCAGTCACACCCAGCACGGTCCATGGACAAAGGCGGTGGAAGCTGCTGTCCCAAAATGAAGGGCAGGCACCCGGCTGGGGGCGGCCACGCTGGCTATTGGCAAGGCCTGCCTGGTGAGAGGGGCCCTGTGGCGGAAGTGATGTGCCAGGAGCCCGTGCGCTTGGAACCTTCGTGCGCCACAAGACCCTGCTGGGGTGCTGTCCCTCCGAAAGCCAGGACAAGCGAAAGCAAAAACAATGCACGTTTTACATTTCTTGAGGAAATTACAGTGGCGAAATAAGTGCCACAGATTTGCCAATCCTGACTGGGGCTTTGCACTATGCAGAGGGCCAGAAGGCAGGACTGCCCCAATGCACAGTGCCAGCACTTGGTGCTTTTCTCTGAAACTAGAAGACCCAGAAACTTGACATTTTCTCTTCCATTTGGAAGTCATGAAAGGGTTTGCTGTAAGGTTATGGGGACTGTTCTGTTGGCTGCATCGCTACGAGGGCTTGCTAAGACCAAGAGGGGTCTGCAAACGCCTCAGGGGGTCAACCTGGAGCCAGAAAGGCCACCAACAAAGATGGAATTTTAGGGTGGGACAAGCAGCTGGTGCACGTGCGCATGTGCGTGCGCATGTGTGTGGTGACTGTGCGGCCGCCGAGCACGAGTGGGAACTTCCAAAGAAGAAGTGGGTCTTTTCCCATTGTTGCAGCACAGCCGAAGGCCACGTGGCCTCAGGCAGCAAGAGCCGCAGAGGTGAGAATGCCCGATCAGGAGCGACGGGCTGACACCGCTTGTCCCCACACATTTCCGCATCGACCCCGCAGGGCTAGGCCATCTCCTCGCGTGTTGAGCCAGGCTCCAGTTTACTTAAACGTGCTACAAAGTGACCCACGGGAGACTCAGGACATGCCTTAGCTTGGGCCCAGTGACCCTGTCGAAGGAGCAGAAGCACGACCGGAAAAAGCTGGAATCCCGTTTCCTCAAAACGTCCTGCGGCCCGTGATGACCCAGCCTCATGGCCAAAGGGTCTGGGTGCCATTCAGGGAGCGGCTCACTTCACACGTAACGGCCAAATCACGGCCTGGCCTGGCTCTCGAGTCTCCTGGCCGCACACTCCCAGCTCCATGGCTGGCTTCCTCGTGCGAACCGGATGGGCCAGGCTCTCCAGCTCTCACCTCATGCTCAGGGGCCAGAGCACGGGGGTGGTGGGGGCATGCGGGTTTGCTCACAGCACACTTCTAATTCCCCAGGTCACGGTTTAGACGATCAGGAACATTTTGACAGAAGTGATGCCAGATGTTCTCTACTCTTGGCAAATCTCCAGAGGAGTGTGGGAACATCTGAGTCTCTCGAAATCCACTGGCCAGGTTTGCAAACCTCGGCTAGTCGGAGCAAAGGTGCCGCTTTGCCGGGGTGGCCCAAGGCGCCCACGCAACCAAGCCCAGCCAGGCCTGGAGCTGAGCAGCCCCTCCCCGAGGCGAGGCTGCTGCTGCTGCTGCTGCGCGATCTCCCAGCCTGGTAACCAAAGCAACGCATGTCCAGACCGCCCTGTCCCCTTCCCTCTGTGCACCTCTCACGTCCCAGCGCTTTCTTCCCACCAGAAGCCTGCTGAGAGCACGCCAGAACAGCTGCTCCGGGTGCTGGAGCAGCCCTGCCATCCGAGGCGTCCGCTGGGAGCAGGGGGCGAGCGCAGGCCCCGCGGGAGCATGGAGAGGGCCGGCAGCGCCCCGCCACCACGGCCATGGTCCTTCCACGGCACCTGCTGGCAGACCTGGCCCTTTCCTCAGACGTTCCCAGCATCAAGTTTCCTCCTTCAGCAAATCTGATTTCTTCATGTGCAGTGTGGGTGAGAAACTACTGGTGAATTTCCTAATTTCCCCTGAAAGTCTCTTTTTATTACTGCAGTCAGTTTCTGATCCTGCAAAGAAGGGAGGGGGTGGAGCGCAGTTCTCCTCCCTCCTTAATAGCAGCCGGTTGCTGTTAGACTCACCAGCTGAAGACTCGCCGAGACACAAATCCCTCACTATCAATGTGTTGTGTAAAGCTTTTCCCAAACTGTTCAGAGTCCCCTGCGTGAGCAGAGCAGCCTCCCCGTGCATGGCCGCCCCAGGGGTACCCGTTCTTTCCCTAAATTTATTGAACCACCCCTGCTTGTTTCAGCCCCTCCCTTTCAGCACCACTTCCAGGTGTGCGTTCCTTGAGGCCGCTATGCAGCGGCTTGACTTTCCCACAAATACTCCTCTCAGCTACTTGCTCCTCTTTCATCCAGACTGGGAGGAGCTTTTCCATCCCCTCAGTGACCTGCGATCTCCTGGAGGTCAACGTTGCCACTCCTTTAGCCACGCTGACTGCTTTTGTCGCTTGCTGTCCTTCTTCTTAGGAATGGTGCACACCATCGACTCGATGGCTGCCAGATCTGCCACACACGGACCAGTACCATGCTTCGCAATAAGTTCCTTTTTCACCTCTATCACCGATACCACCACCTTCCTCTTAGGTTCCATTGCTCCCACGCTCTTCCTGGATGCCATGCTCAATATGTGGGGGTTCTATATATAACCAAACACACCAAAAATAAGGCGAAAAGAGCAATGAAAGCGCACGAGCGTTGCGCAAGGGATGCTTTCACAGCGAGAGACAGCCTGGGTGTGCAACAGGTGGCATTTACGCAGTGAGAGCCCTTTTTCACTGCCTGTGCAGTTCGAACAGAGCACTTTGGATCGGATTTCGCTCGGATTTCGCATTCGCACTCTGGAATGTTCAAAGGCAGAGTCCTGCGGAGGCTGAGACGCCACTGTGCACCCCTCCTTCTGGCAAAAACGTTGTGCTTCAGGAGCCAGGGGACTGCTCTGTGCGTGCTCAGAGGCGGGCAGGGAACGAGCAGCAGGCCGCCGGGTGCAGCCTCTCCACCTTCCAGGCTATGAGAAGGGCAGTTGCAGGCATCCGGTTGTGAGATGTAAAACGCCTTGAGACAGGATTCGAGTGGGTACAAGCAGTTTATGCCATGCAAAAAGCGTTTGCAAAGGCTGGCTCAAGGCCTCAGTAGTCTGAGAAACAAAGAGCAATCTTTTACTGTTTACAAGAGATTTTATACATTCCTTTCCCCATGCTCAACACTATCCCCGCTTCGCCATTGGCTGGTTACTAAGAAGTCACACTCTTCCCCATCTGCCTACATCATACTACTCCTTAATATGTTCCCCCTCCCGCTCATGCATCCCATGTTCACGCTAATGAGCCCATTATCTATGAGAGGTGTGTCAGTTACTATTCATGAACCTATTAAGCAGTACGTTCTAAGAGGCCAACAGGTCGAAGTGGCCTTGTAGATTCTTACTTGACGCCAAAATGTTTCTTAAATCTTGCCGGGAGGATGAGACAATGAGAACTGGCCTTCCTCCAGGCTCGTTATCGCCAGTTGTAAAGTAATCCATTGCCTGCTCTCCTCCACTGAAGGTGACCGTTTTACCACGGTCCCCCAATTTTACCCCTTCTGGTATTTTTCAGAACTTTTTATATAAGAAACATTATTAGAACAGCCATTTACATGTTTTGCTTCTCAGGGTTTTTTTTTTTTTTTTTTTGCCTTAAGAGGCTTCACTGATCCTGCCCTATTCCTGTTTTTCACCCTTAACACTCAGGAACAGTAACATTTCGCTTCCCACATGGTTCACTTTTACAAGTTCCATGGCAACATCACGGCCAAGGCGGTCTGTGCCCTCACTAAGCTGATTTCCAGATGTTGGGCTGGCATCTCAGTGGCTTTGCATGCAGGGAGGGAAGGCCACTGAAGCCCCCCCCCCCCCCCACTGGACATTTTCCAGCAGGTCCCAAATGGGAGGGGGTCCTCTGGAGGGCCCCGTGATGCCCTTCAGCTGATTCTGAGGGGAGGGAGAGAGAGAGAACAGCCTGGCTTGTATTTAACTATTTTAATTTCATAGAGTCTGTTTGTTACAGGGTGGAGTTAACAAACAATGAACCAACACGTCTGTAATCTTGTATGCATGGCCGGACTCCGCAGGACTGCAAGGAAGTCCAGTGTGCCTGCGAGGGAGGTGGGGGGCAGACCCCTGGCGACCCCCAGTGGCTTCATGTGGCAGGGCAGAGCCCATGCCTCGGGGCGGCATTTCCCTCCCTCTAGTGCAGTGGCAGCAGGCCAGATAAAGAGTTCACTGGGGCATGTGCGGTGTGGATTTTGCTTGGGCTCACAGATAAGACCAGACCAGAGGGGTCCACATTTAGTGAATGTGCAAAAATTTGAAATAAAATAAATGTCCTTTTACCCAGCAGGAGGGTCGGGGACGGATTTTTCCTGCTAAGTGGCGTGTGTGAACCCTGCCTTGTCCTGCAATCCAGTATAGGGAGCGAGCCTGCCAGGGGAAACCACACAAGCTGGCTGAATTTTGGTAGGGTCAGGTCTTTCTCTGGCACCTCCTTCCATGTAGTAGGAGCAGCAAACTATCCACCTCTGTTTTTAAAATAGTGCCAACAACAATTTGTTTGGCACCCACTAATCCAGAGTGATTCTCTAGGCAGCTCACAGTAAAGGTGGCTTGATAACTAGGCAGCCTGGCCTGGCCCCGTCCTGCTCCCACATGTGTTGAGCACATGCGCACCTGTGTGTATGAGAGAGGGAGAGGAGAGGGAGAGGCCTCGGGCGCCTCCGTAACTTGGGCGGGCTGTTGCCGATGCAGCAAGCCTTCCTGCCACACCGAGGAGCCGCTCTCTGCCGCGCTCACCGGTGCCCGATGGCTGGCGTGGCCCGGCCCGGGCATCCCTGCGCATGCGCCCGAGTGAGGCACTGCAGATCCCTTCTCCGACTGCCGGGCAATGGAAGCGGGCGGACTCTGCGGATGTGCCCGCACGGATGCGGTGCGGTGGGAGTGAGAACTCGCCTGGGCGTGGCAGTGAAGGGCAGGGGAGAAGGGGCCACATCTCTCGTGCCACGGACCTAACCCCTTGGCATCCCTGCCTGGGGCGCCGCCAGGAGGTTCCTGAAATGAGGTCCCCTTCCACACGGAGAGCACCAGAGCAGCCTTTAGGATCTGACCAAGGTGTCCCGCTTCTCCTGTTCCTCTCAGGGGCCAGCCAGACACAGGCCGAGGCAGCCCCAGGCTGGACAGGAGGCAGGCAGGGGGCAGCCTCTGCCCCGCCACTGGCCTCGAGAGCAGAGCTGCAGCTGATCCTGGGGGCAGATCCTGGAAGCGTGGCCCCTCCATTCAGTTTCCCTTTAAAAACACCTCCCCTGTGGCTGTGAACCCCAGAAATGAATTGGGCGCCGGGCGATGCACCCAGCCTTTCTTTTGCTGGGAATCTACTGCCACTAAATGCCACCAGGTGATCCTCAGTGCTGGCCTTGTGAGAGAGGGAAGCAGTGCTCCATCCACACAGACCGCCGGGGTGGCGCAGGGGTTTGAGGACTGGGCCTGCGGGATCCGGGTTCGAATCTCCACTCAGCCGTGAAGCTCGCTTTGGGCCAGTCATGGACTCCCAACTGAACCTACGTCACAGGGTTGTTGTTGTGAAGATAAAAACGGAGTGGAGAACTGTGTGAGCACCTACCAGCCCCCCTCCGGTGCCCACCTGCTTGCCGACATCCCAACCCCCCCCCCAGGTGGCTTCCTGTGCAGAGACCAGGCTCTTCCTCAGCAGGATGTGTTCCTCCACCTGCTCAGTCCATCGGGCATCTGCCTCAGAGTTTCCACCAGTTTGCTACCCTGGCCCAGGCACCTGGCCGCTTGGCCCTCGCTCTGCTGCTCCCCGCAGGCTCCCTTGAGCAGCCTCGTGGAACTGCGTGAGGCGGGTCTGCTCTGGGAAAGGTTTCCGAGTGGGAAAGGGCACCTGGGCAGTTTCTCCGCCCCTTTGCGACTGGGTGCACACAGGTCCAGGAATGGGCTTCTTGGGCGATGGCATCATGCTGCCCCCAGAACCGATGCATGGAGCCAATGCCTGCCACCCATTCCCTGTACAGGCTCTTCTGTGCCTGCCGTGCCCGAGGGAAGGTGCCCATCGGCCTCCGCTCTGCGCCTGGCAGCGGGCCAACCTTTCCAGCAAGCCGGCTGACAAGTGCCAGGAGCAAGACGGCTTTAATTCCGCACCTGCACCAACAAGCATCCCCAGACACGGTGGCAAAGTGACGGTGTGCACTGCACTGAGAGCGTATCTGGTGATCACTGACTCATTTCCAACAGTTGCAAAAGGGGGCCTGTGAGCTTTTTAAGACGTCTAGTTTGGAAGCTGGAGTAGAAATATTTCCTTCCCCAAAGAAGCCATGATAACTTGGCAATTACTATTGAAAACTGAAGGGAAGTGGACACGTTTCAAGGGAAAATACAATGTTTGAAAAGATAGATTTAGAGTTTATGACATGTGGGGACAGAATATATTCGTTTTGTGTCCAAATGTACATGGAACATAACTTAAATGTATATGGAACAGGAAGAACAGGTTCATACACACACACACACACACACACACACAAGTCACAGGAGTATCAATGGGGCTGAATAATTTTAGTTATGTCAATGAGAAAACTTTTTAATAGGAACAGCCAGATGGTTCATGACATCATAAAATGCCATAGGATTAATAAAGGCTGAAATGAAAATCAAACTACTTTTTTTTGCAATGGTAGATGTGCCTAGGAAGACAAAAACATGATGCAGTGAAAGAATATAATTTAATAAATCAGAGTCAGCTTCTTTTTTCTTCAGGTATATACACATACCTGGCCATTTAAGCTGCCACCCCATGTGCTCACCTGGGGGTGAGCTCCACTGCCATTGTGTTAGACTTGCATCAGAGCGCACCTGTTTATGTTTATTCCTGCCAGACCTTGTCCAGTAAATACTGGAGGCAGGATTAAGTTTCTTGGCTGCCGAGGGGGGCTCCCAGTTGCATGAGCTTCGGCCTAGCGGCCTGGCAAAGCAGCCTGGCCATGCGGGACTCTCAGAAGGCCAAGAGAAGCACAATAAATTCACGCAAGATCAGGAAAGGTTTGCCAATTTTTGGCATGCTGCAAAAGAGGTGAGGTATTTCCTGAGAGGCTGTAAATAGTATTTATTGATTATGATGCTAGATATATGGAATTAACAGGATGTCTAAAGAAAAGAGATATCAATTATTTATTTGTAATAGTGTTTTAAAGAAAATCAGGCAAAATTTAATTCATCCTTATCCTCTGTAAGAAGCTGGATTGGCACTTTGTGTCCTGCTAATAATGTTGCCCCAGTGGGAAAACTGAAGGCAAGTGAATCGGACAGAGCTGGTTCTGTTTGTGGAAAGAGTAAACAGTTTTTGAAGCACCCCCCACCCCAGCTCCAAAGCTGCAGCTCTGAGCCGTGACCCCCCTGCCTCCCCATTTCCTTGCCTCCACCAGGGGGTCACAGTAAAGTTTTTAAGCATCGGATTGCACCAGTGCGCATGAAGGAAACTCCCTGCGTGAGATTGCTCCGAGTGTCTCTGAAGGGACCTGATGACCTGAGTCAGGGTGGGAAAAGGAAGAGTGGAGGAGCTTCAGGGCGAGAGGAATCAAAATTAATTATGAACAATTATACTGCGGAGCCTTTAGAAAAGATACATTGTGCATACATGTTCGCTTGATGTAATGTATACAGGCTGCGGAATCCCGTTTTTTGTGTCACAGAATATGGACGCTTTAGCACAGAGGTCATGCACTCTGGTGGCCATCCTGGAACCCCGGAGAGCTCCCCCTTTTTGTCCTTCACCTACCGTGTCTTTATGAATATTTCATTGTGGTGACACCAAGCAGCAACCCCAAAAGCGGCTGTAATCGATGCTTTGTGAGATGGCAAATTGCTCCTGACAAAACATTGGAAACCATTTATAAGAGAATGAATAAAACATGTCGGCACCACCTGCCAGTTAGACATTTGGCAACGTCAGAGTTCTCGAAAGCCATTCATCGCACAAAGTCCGCTTCTGGTCCTTGTCAAAATTCTTTGCTCTTAACAATGGAGCAGAACGCATCCTCCCCCACCGCCGGCACTGGAATTGCTCTGCATCTTGACAGCTCCTTCACATGGCAGTGCCGGCATCCTAATGAGAGCAGGCGGGGACTCCCGGTCACTCGGGTAAAAGGCAAGCTTCCAGCCATCACCAGACTCAGACAGACAGCAGGCCGCTGCCCGGCTGCAGCGCCTCCCCGTTGCTCCCACCTTTTGCTGTCACTGCCCTTTTTGACGCTCACGGCACTCCCCCTTCATCATGACGCTTTTCTCCTGGCAAAATGAAGTGAGGGGCATGGGAAGGGAAGGCCCCTGGAAAACGTGCCGTAGGAGCAGCAAAGGCTGCCTCCCCCAGGAAGCCTCCCTGGACCAATTCCCCCCACGGTGTGATCTCGCGCTTGTGAGGGCGTGCGGTGCAAGAGATCCTGGAAGAGAGGAAGCGGCTGCTGATGCTGCCAAGAGCCCGCCAAGCTCTGGCACATGAGCCGCTCACCCTGCCCACAGACCAAGGCCAGGGCAGCGGGGGGTGGGGGGCCCGGGAAGAAGTCCTGCAGCGGGCTGTGCCCCCGGGACTGCCAATCTGCAGCCGCCACGCAGTCCCTTTCTCATAAGGAGGGAAGGCTTCGGGGCCTGAGTCAGCCCGACGGACACGGGGCTCCGAGGGAGGCAGGAGACCCCCACCCAGCCCCCCGCAGGGCTGGCAGCCCGGAGCTGGCCGGGTGAGGAGGCCCCGATGCAGACCTCTGCTGGGCACTGGGCTTCCTGCATTCCGTTGATCTGCCCCTGCAGGGCCCTTCTCTGGTGTTCTGCAGGCATGGTTTCTCCCTGTTACTTTGTAATAGAGCTATTAAAAGCAGAACACGGAGAAGGAAATCTGTAATTAAAGTCTTTCCCTCGCCTGCAGGAACAGGCATTGGCACGGGGCAATTATGGGAGCTCGCCTGAGGGGCAATTCGGAGGCACCTTGTGGCTTAGCCTCCATTTGCATTCTCAGAATTGGCTGAATCAACGAGTGGCAAGCCGACTGGAGCCTCTGCTCTCGGACAGGGGCCGGGACTGCGGGTGAGGGACAGCCATGCCTGGCGGACCCCCTGCTTCAGGTCCAGGCTGTCTGCGGAAACGCAGTGCCCAAGAAGCTCTGCTCCCACCTCCGTCCTCTGCTCTGGAGAGGCGGCCTTTCCTGCCACGCCGCGGCAGCAACTCTTGCCTCCCCCTTCCTTCAAACCCAACAGGAGAGAAACAAAATTGCTGTGATTTTCACAGCTGAGTCTGACTCAAGCTGTGAAATTTCCAGGTCCAGAGCATAAGCATTAGGGAGGGAAGGGAGGTCTCTGACCTGCTCACTCTGGAGAATTATCCTGGCTAATGTGTGAGATGTGGCAGATGACAGGGGTGGAAGAAAAGCATTAATTTCGGAAAGAGAGGCTTCTCAGAAGGGCAGCGCTGAAAATACTTTGCAGCACACCAAAGCAGCCGCTCTCTGCAAGCGCCTTTCATGTCAAAAGCAGGCATCTCACTGGAGAGAGATGCGCCGTTCCTGAGCCAGAGGAGAGCTTTGACTGATGCCAGCAAAGCCACTGCTCTGCTCCAGGCCGGAGCTGGGCACCTGCAGGAGCGAGGGCTCGGGGCCATGGACAAGGCAGCCGTGCGGACCGCACGCACTGGTTTCAAGATGCACCCGTGTGCAGCATCAGAGAATCACTACAGTGTCATTTTTGTGGAAGGCGATGTAGCTGATCTCCTGCCTGCTTAAAGCTTGTCCTCCAGGCATCCACAACTTTTCCTTGGCCTTTTGAGCCCAACTGCAGGGGGGGGGGGTCAAACCACATTCCACTCACTGGTCCCTTGCGGCCTCCCTGCTGCCCTACAGCATGGCACCAGCTGCAGGTTGCAGGTCTGATGCTGACTGGGCAGCAGGCCCATCTCTTCTCCATGTGAGCTGCGAGGACTGCGCAAGTCTCATGGTCAGGCACAGGAAAGCCCTCCTGCCAAACACTGGAAGGGCCGCCAAGGGTGCGGTGGAGCTGCGAGGCCCCTGCAAGGGGCTGCAGACCCCCCCCCCCGGACTCACGCCCGTGAACTGGGGCTCTGCCTAAGCATCAAAGGGCCTCCTGGGGGCCCCAGAGCCACCGCACTCGCCGTGTCGTCAGGAAGCCAGGACTCGAGGAGGCCCTTTGGGCTCATTGGACCTAACCCTTCGAAAAGGGCAGGTGGGGACGCACTCTGACCCCCCACCCCGTCAACACTTGCTCGTGTGCCTGAGCCCCTCTGGGCGGGTGAGGCAGTCTGTGTGGCGGACGTGTCCGCACAAACACTCAGCAGCCACATCTGCCTGCTTGGCGCAAGTAACGGGCCGCGCTGCACTTGCCTGCGCGAGTGACGGGCGCTGGCCGGCCCACTTTGTGTCGGAGGAGAAGCATGAGCTGCCCCAAGAGGGACAGGCTCTGTGCCCTGCCCAGGCAAGGGCTGCCCTGGCAGCCAGCAGGTGGCTTGGCCGGGCCTCTCACGGCTCTGCCCCTCCTGGGGGGCATCCAGGGCTTGTCCCCGTGCTCCTCCCTGGCTGCCTGGGGGGCATTTCTCAGGGCCCTGCAGCCCTGTCGTCTGCCCCTGGCTGCAGAGCATCCAGCTTGCGGGGCAGGCGTCTATCCACCCGTGGAAAATACATGGTGCACATGCAGACGCCTCTAAGTGGCAGCAGAGGGCCACTGCCCTGCCTTCACACTCTCCTTTAGGCTGGGAGATGCTAACCAGGCCCTTTGTACAGCTCAGGCCTTCGCCTTAACTCCCGGGGCTGCTTGGGATGTGGGTTGCCGGCAGGTGCCCCAGGGGCTGGTTACCTCCCTCTCTGCTACCACGTCTGGCAGATTTCTCTTCCAGGCCAGCTCGTGCCTCTCATCCTCCCCGTGTTCGGGGGTCAGTGGCAGAAGACACAGCCCCAACACCCCGGGGGAGTGAGCAGAGAGCTCCTGGGCCACCAAGAGGCCCATCCAGAGGGCTGCCGAGCGAGCGTGGTGAGGACGGAATGCAGCCTCCACGGCCTTCACCGAACAAGGCCCAGCCCATGTGCTCAGACCCTGGTGGTGGGAGGGCGTCTGGCGAAGGGCTGGCAAGGAGAGCTGCTGTGGTCTCCCTTCCAGGCCTTCCCCGTGCCAAGTGGTTTTCTCATCCCTGCTTGCCGAGCAGCCAGTGGATATGGGGCCCTCGTGAGCCCACAGGCTTGTGGGGTCATTGCTGCCGCCGCACAACTGCACACCCGCCTTGCAGGGCGGACGGGCTCGGGCGCAGGTGGCCAGCAGTGCCCACGGGTGGAGCAGAGTCCCCGGTGTTCGCCCCAGGGGGCCAGGCTCATCCAGTGGCCTTCTCCGGAGCAGAGTGGAAGTGTGCTGGCGTGGGGGCTCCTGGGGGCTCCGGGCCCCCCTCTGTGACCGCCCAGTGCTTGCTTTGGTGCTCCACTCTCTGGGGATGCTTGTACGGCTGGCTGAGGGTGGGAGAAAAGGGGCAGCCCACGGTAGCGGGAGATGTAGGCAGGGATGGAATCCGCAGGGATCCCATCTGTGGTGCGAAATCCTGGCCCTGGCCCTGGGAGTTTGTGGTGGCACATGGGCTTTGGCCAGCACTTGCCCTGCTCTCAGCCAAAAGGGCCCCAGCAGCAAGGAGAGCCCTCTGGCTTCGGGTTACAAGCCCAAGGGGGTGGGCAGGAGGGAGGGAGAGGCAGCGTCATGCCCCAGCTCCTAAAGCGACCCCCACAACGCCCGGCTGGAACGGGGCCGGTCAAGCGGAGTGGTGCTGCAGGCGGAGCGGAGGAAGAGGCCGCGGCCCCCCCAGCCTCGCCGGGGACCTGCTCCCCTGGCATGCTCGCCTGCTTAAACCACTGCAACCGGTACTGCATCTCGAGCATCCGCACCGTCTGCAGAACCCCGTCCGGTGAAAGGAGCCCCACGCCCAAGCGAAAGCTGCTGGAGCGCTTTCCAGACCGACGGCGCCCTCCCGCCCCCCCCCCCCGGCCCGAGCAGGGCTCTTCCGCAGACGCGTGCCCCCGAGCGGAGGCGGCGCTGAAAGCCGCTCCGGAGGGCAGAAGCGCCTCCTGGCGAGGGGACGGCGGGCCCGGCAGCAGAGCGAGAGCTGCGCGAGAGCGATTCCGAGCAGACGGGGGTGCCAGGGGACTTTCCCCCAGGCTGCGTTGCTAAACGGAAAGTATGACTTGCCCTCTTAAGACGTGTCCCCCGAAGGTAATTCCGGGCATCATCAAATGGCCCGTCACTGAGCTTAGCGAGCGCCCGCTGCGGAATGGGCGCCACTCAGCTCCGAGGGGGGCCCCGCCCGTGGCGGCCGGGGGAAAGGGGGCGCCTCCAAAGGCGGCCCGCTCCGGAAGGGCCGGGGTTGCTCTGCGAGCCCCCGGGGGGGGGGGGCACGGCACTGCGGGGCCGCGCGCGTTTCCTCGCGGCGCCCCGGGAAGGCCGCCGCGCGGGCGCGCTCGCCGCAGGCTGCAAGCCTTGCGCGCTCCCGCCCCGCGGCCCCTCGGGGGGCGGGCGAGTAGGCCGGGCCTGGCGTGCGTGTGCCGGGCGGGGCGAGCTCGTCCCGCTGTCGAGCGGCCCCCCATCCGGGCGCGGCACATTTGGGTCGGGGCACAACGTCGCGGCTCGCGCATTACATAGACGGGTGCGCGCGCGCGGGCGCGCAAGTCCAGCCCGGAGCCCCTCCTTTCCCGGGAGCCCGACGGGGCGACTCGCAGGAATGCGGCTTCTCTGAAAGCCACGCTCGAGGCAGCGGTGGGCTTGGCCGCTAGAGCGCTCGGGTCCCGGACCGAGAAGCAGGCCTTGCTTAGCCGCCAGCCCGCCCGCCGGCCGGGCCCACATCGCCGCTTTAGGAAGAAAGCCGCGCGAACGGGCCGCTCGGGTCAAGGACTGTGGAGGAAACGCGCCCCAGGCTTCCCGGAAGGTCGCGATGGGTCGAGCTGGCCCAAGGCATTTTGCTACCTTTTTTGCAGAGGCATTTTGCAGAGGTGGCAAATCTACGATGCAATGGCATTGGCTGCCCCCTCCCATTCCATGTGCAGAAGCTCTTGCTTCAAGAGCGGGTCGGTCAGGATAGTGCCCTCCCCCGCCCCTGGCTGCTTGGGGCACTCAGCGCTGGCCGGCCTCCAGGATCCGCCCGCCTGCCCCTCGGGGCTGCTGCTCTCTGCCTCAAGCCAGAGCCACCCTGCTGAGGGAGGCATTTCAGAATACTGGCGCTGACAAACACCCAGTCTTGCCACCTCCGGTTGATCTGATTTTGAAAGAAAGTGTGGTGGTTCTCAGATTTGGGGACAGATGGTGAAGCAGATGTTAGCTAAGTTAGTAATGGTGGTTCAGTACCTCTGAATTATCAGGGAAAAAGTACTTGTGGTGGTTCAGAGATGGGTGCTTCCCCTGCAGCTCATTCCAGCCACATAGCCAAGCACCTGAGCATCTGTTCAGGATCTGGGCATCACTTGGGCCTGAAAATGCCTGTGTGCTGTGCAGGGCCAGCCTGCTTCGACCGGCTCTAGCAGAGGAGCCCAGGTGGGGAAGTGGGCAGCAGAGGAGGGAGCTGGCTGGGCTGCCTACCCTCCTGCCAGCCAGTTGGTGGCAGCAGCCGGCCGGCAGGCAGACTCCTTAACTTGCCTTGTCGGCAGATTCTGGTGAAATGTGTCGGAATTCGCTTGGAACAAGCCGTCCTGGTCCGGCAGCGGCAGGAGCAGCGCTGCGTTGCTGGCCACGCTGGCCTGCCACCGCTGTGCCGGCACGGTGGATCAGGTGTCCCCGTGGCTGACGGGCAGCATGGTGGCTGCTAACGGGAGCGTGGCTGGGCCGGGGGGCGGGCTCAGCTCAAGATGGTACCTCATCGTCGCCCCGGGGACGAGACGGCGGGCCTGGCTGGTGGGGCAGGCTGCCCAGCAGCCGTGCGGGCCAGTGCAGCGCGGGTCCTGCAGGCGACGCGACGGCAAGGGCAGTGATCGTGTGCACCCCGGCACCGGCACTGCTGGCATCCCTGCAGGCAGCCAGCAGGTCCCCGGGGGAGGGAGGGGCAGGGAGAGCTGCCGGCCAGCCCCGTATTGCAGAACTGAGTGCTGTATCTGTGGCTGCCCCCCCAGCCCAGCCCCCCCAGCCCAGTTCTTCCTCACTGTTGTGAAATAATGAGTCAAGGGGAGAAACAGGAAATCGGCCTCAGAGGAGTTTGCAGGGGGTGTCCGCTGCAGACACCCCGAGTGCGTCAAGCGAGGAAGGCAGCTCCTCAGATGGGCGCCTCGCAGCGCCGTCCTGTGACCCGGGGAAAGAGAGAGCGATTCCAAGAGGTGGTCGCCCCTGCAGGCTTCTCTGCGTGAGGTTTTTACCAAAGCTGCTGCTGCTGGAAAGCTGTGCCCCAGTGCGGGAGGGTTCCGTGTCACCGTTCGGAGAGGCCAGGCTCTCCTCCTCAGGAAGAAGATGCTGCAATGCTTGTAGAACACGGAAGAGGCCTGGCGGACGCGGCGCTGTGTGAAGCACACCGACTCTGGGGAACGGGGAGCCACAAACGCACAGCAAGTGCCTCACTGCAGGGAAGGCTGTGTATCCTGAGCAGTGTTGTCAGTGTGTATGTGAGAGAGAGCGTGGCGGGGGGGGGAGGAAGCACAGAACATACTTAATCCTGTTAAAGGAGTGTGAAAAGGATAAGATAAAGGCCAGCTGGAACATGTTGCAGCAAGAATGCCTTGCAGAAAGCTCTTCTGCCTGCCAAGATTAATGTGTATCTATTTCAATTGGGTTCTATTATCTCACAGTTTGTGTGGGTCAAGAAGCAGGGAGACACCATCATCTGGGAAGGGAAGCATAATCCTTCAGAAATTGAAAATATAGATCAGAGTTTCAGAGGGGAAGGGAAGGGGGCAACACAGCGTGTGAGGCATTTCCCTGGGCCTTGCGGGCTGCTTGCTGAGGAACCTCCCTGCTTGCTTCCGCTCTTACTCGGGCGAGCCGGGCCCCCGGGGTACACAGGTGGGTGGCCGGCGGAGGCACCCGATGCCTCTTCCGTGCTGGGAGGGAGCAAGCGTGCAGGAGGCGAGAGGACCTGTGAGCCCAGGCCACCGCCACTTGGCCCTTGCCTCGTCCAGAGCTTGGCCAGCCAGGGTGCCCATCTTGCACCTCTCCTGCACCTTGGCAGCCACCGCCTTTTTCAGCAGAACAGTCGTGGGTCGTGCAGCTCCATGGTCCTTTTTCTGGCACAGTGAGTGGCTTAGGGTTGCCACCGGGTGCCTTCAGCCAAGCTGGAGGCCTGCAGCCGCAGGGCTTGTTACTGGTGCCCTGTGAAGGGTGCCGGTGACTTCCTGGTCATACTTGCTGGCAGAATTGTCCTGAGCAGGTTTGGGGTGCAGCATTTGAGAAGTTGGTCTCACGCCGTGCAATGGCGTGACATCGCATTCTAGCTAGGATGGACCACTGTCCAACCAAGGCAATGAGCCATCGGCCAGAAAGGTGTGGGGCCGTGGGGCGGCTCAGTGGGGCGGCCAGGCAAGGAGGCTGATGCCCACTGCAAGCCACCCAACCCCTGCAGCGGTTTAGTGGACAGGGCAGGTGGATTCCTCATGCGTGTGAATGGCTCCCCCGCCCCCGCCAGGGACAGTTCACTGGTGCCCTTCAGGTCTGCCTCGCAGCAAAGGGCCTACCCCAGGGAAGTTCGGGGCTTGCCCCTCCCAGATAGGGATGGCCACAGCTGCAGCCTTCTGGGCAGCTGGGAGGCGAAGGCTCACGGCCCACAGACCGGCATTCGCCTCACCGCGTGTTGACAAGCACCTTTCCTGGGAGCTGCGGGTCTTCAAATCCAGGCAGCGTGGGGCTGTGGGCAGCATGCAGTCCACGGGTTCAGAGACCTGCTGGACAGCCAGGTGTGACTGCCACTGAGGAGCAGAATAAAGAACGAGTCTGTGCGGCTGGGAAGACGGGATGCTGCAGGAAGGCGCTTGACCAATGCTATGCAAGGCAGCTGAAGGGCAAGGCTGCTGAGCCCGAGCATCGTAGGGCTTCTGGCTTTCAGCCTCGCGCGTGTGACAAATACAGACTGGCAGAGTTACCCGGCCAGTTCCTGGCTGCCTGCGTCATGAGGTTGAGCCTGGTGGGGAGCTGGAGCCGGGGCAGGCGGAAGGGGCTTGGAGGAGGGCTGCTGCCTGGAAGGACTGTGGGCTGCATCAAGCAGCACTCAGGGGATCCTTTCCCACTCCTTGCCAAACTCGCTGCTGTTGTCAGCTCTTGCCAGCAGTAAAGTCGTGGCCGAGTTTTGACCCAGCCTTGGCTCCCCGTAATTGCTGGGCACCTTTCCTGGCAGGCAGTGCTGGCTGCTTGGGCTGCCATAGTTTGTCAATGCAGCAAGGCCCTTCCTGGCAGCCTGACATCCACCACCGTGCCTGTCAGCTGCTGCTTTTCCTTGGAAGTCCCCAGCATCGCTGTCCAACCCTGAGGGACTTTGGCAGCTACTTATAACTCTGAAGTTCTGATCCAGCTTCGGGGAAAATGAATGTGAAGCATTGTGTGACCTTAAGAATGCAGTCAGCAGCGTGCTGGGGAACCTTCGTGAGCAAACAATTCAGCTAAGCACGAGGCTGAAGCAGAAAGCGCCTGCGAAACAATTGGAACTGACATCGTGAGGGTGCTTGATGGATCTCTCGCTGCAGCTGGAACTGTGCTCCGTCCGGAATTGGCTTTCTGCAGGACAGAGAGGCAGCCGCTCAACTGAGCCCAGGCCAAGTCTGTTCCAATGAGCAGAGGCAGGGAAAGGTGGTGGTTGTGTCCGCACAGGCAGCCCAGAATAATCCTGGCGTTCAAGAGCGCTTGACTCGTGGCCCGGATGCAGCCGAGGAGGGTTGGCCGCGTCCGAACAGCGGCAGTCTCACAGAGAAGCCTCCGCAAGCACCACGTGGCTTGTCGCATGTCTCTCCTGGCCGCCTTTAGTGCTGCCCGGAAGGCAGGCGCTCTTCTGATGGGGGCGCCACAGGCATGAGACCGAGTGTGCTGGTGCAAGAGGCACGCGCGTGTGCTGGCAGAGGGATGCAGGCGCACCTGGCCGTGAACCGCGTGCTCCGCACACAGCAAATGCAGGGGGCGGGGAGCTTCCTGCAGCCTGTGGTTGTGGCTCCTGGGACTCTGGTGCTCTTCCTCAGGCTGCCATCGCTGATGCGACTGCAGGCCTGGGCTCCGTCCTCTTGGCTCGCTCCTGTGTGCGAGGGATCCACCGGCACTTTCATAAATACACGGATTGCCGGAGAGCACCCCACAGCCGCAGACCCCCCATCCCATGGGGAGAGGGCTGCCGGCCGTGGGCAGCTGGAGCATCTCTTGGCCTTTTGATTGGCATCACGATTGCTTTCCCGACGGCTGCGGCTCCCTGCGTAAGCGGAGAGAGCCGCTTTCTCAATTCTCTCCCCTGTTGCACTCACTCTGGCTGGTGGTTTATCACTGTGATTAGACAGTAATAGCCTGCACTGTTGTGCTTGCGTTTGCAGCCGAGAGTTACAGGCCGACCTGGACTATCTCACGGAGAGTGCCGGGAGATGGAGACTGAGTGGGAGAACGCGGAAGGTTTCCATCTCTGCCTGCCCTCAGAGGGATGCTCCGGGTCCTGTTCACAGACCCGCTTCCCTCCCTCCCTCCCTCGAAAGGGAGCAAGTGTGCAGGGAGCCAGTTGCTGGGCTGGTTGTTTCTGGATCCCAAAACTATCATACACTAGAACAATTTAAGCTGAAATGATGTTTGGAAAGGGCTAGGTCCTCTTAGTTTGACTTGTAAACTGAAAGTATTCATATTCCTCTCATTGGAGCATGTATAACAGTATATGTTGGTACACATGGGCATCCAGGCCCCTGCAGCCTGGGTCCTACCTTGAATTAAAGAACAAAACAGCAGGTTCTCAGCTGCGGTGGAAACAGATAGAGAAAAGATCCCCCAAGCCTGGTTGTGCTCAGCTGCTGTGCTCCTGCCAGCCAGTACTCTGAGCCGGTGCATGGATCAGCAGCAGTGACTGGCCTGCCCACTGGAGAAAGGTGCTTCTGGTTCATTTTAAAGCCGCTTTCAGCCTCCCTGGGAAGATGGGCCAGCTGCTCCGACAAGCAGCAACAGCACAGACCTGGTGGGCAGGTTTCTTTGAGGCTGTGCCTGCACAGCCCTGAAGAGCCCAGCCTTGCCACTCCTCAGTCACTAGATACAGCAGGAATGGAAAACCTGTTCTCTGATACTAGTTGTATATGCATGTCTCCCCCAATATCTGCTTCGTGGGAAAAACCTGCCCACAGATGCCCCTTTTCAAGGACCAGTCCTTGAAAGCAGCATGTGCTGACTTAACACCACATCTTAGGGAAAAGGGATGTTGCGTGGCATCCAGTCTGGATGCAAAGGTTGGTGACGTCGCTAACTTTCTTGGGGGGGGGGCTTTGTGGGAGCCCCAGTAGCAGGGGCGCATGCTCGTGTTCACCGGAGGCTGGGGACCTCAGGCAGGAGGGGGCGCTGCACTGCTCTCCTTGTGGGAAGCTGTGGGCAGCTGCTTGGCCACTGTGGGAACGGGATGCATGGAATGCTCTTGCATTAGGGATCCCGAACCAGAGATTCTGGGAACCCGGGACCAGTGCTCTTCAACATTAGTATTAATGATTCAGAAGTCCAGGGAACAATAATTACATTAGCGGAAGACACAAAACTGGGTGGAATAGCTAATAGACAAGTAGAATGCAGGGCAGAAAGCAACAGAATGAAATTCAATGGGGACAAATGCCTAGTTTTCCACCTGGGGTGGAAAAAACCAAATGCATTGATGCAAGATGGGGAATACTTGGCTCAGCAGCTCTGAAAAAGAAAAAGACCTCGGAGTTGTTCTAGGCAAGCTAAATATGAGCCAGCAATGTGATGCAGCTGCAAAAAGGGCAAAATAGTATTTTGGGATGCATAAATAGAAGCATCGCTTCCAGAACAAGGGAGGTACTAGTTTCCCTTTACTCTGCACTAGTCAGGCCTCACCTGGAGTCCTGTGTCCAGTTCAGGGCATGCAGGCTTTTAGAAGATGCAGAAAACCTAGGAAGGGTTCAGAGGAGGCAACAAAGATGATCCAGGGTCTGGGAACTAAGCCCTGTGATGGAAGGCTGAGAGAGCCCGGCCTGTTTAGAGAAGAGAAGACCATGCGGGGATATGCTAGCACTCCACAAGTACATCAGAGGTTGTCACAAAGAGGAAGGGAAAGACTCTCCTCGCTCTACAGAAGTGTAGGGCATGGAAAATGAACTTAAACTGCAGCACACCAGATTCAGGCTGGACATCAGGAAAAGCTTCTTCACTGTCTGAGCAATACAGGAGTGGAACCATCTGCCTGGAGAGGTGCTGGGCTCTCCCACACTGGAGACATTCAAGGAGAAACTGGGCAGCCATTTGAGTGGGATGGTGTAACATGGTGTCCTGCCACAGCAGGGGGCTGGACCCGAGGGCCTCCTCGGCCCCTTCTGACCCTGCTGTTCGATGAGTCTATGAAACGAGACCGGTGTGTGCAGTTCTCTACACCTCCGTGGCCAGAAGATAGAGCTGATGATTTGCTTTTTACTGCATGCAGGGGTAGAGAAGGAGGAGAATTCATTCAAGCCCACCGCATTTCACACTTTTGAACCATTAGGTGAATCTAAACTGAATTTGCACTTCTCTGAATTTTGCAATGCAGTTCTCCAATCCAAAAATGTGTGCAAAATGTGTATGTTAGCAGAACCTTCCTCCCTCCCTCCCTCCCTCAGTGATGCTAATGTTAAAAATGCATTACATTAAGGAAAAGGCTTGCAAGAACCATGGATGTTGGGTACATAGCATATGCGTTACGAGAAGAAAGGCACACAAAAATGTGTGTGCATTTGTGTACAAGCCTCTGGATCTGCAACAAATGGAATTTCAGCTTGGGAAAATTCTCAGAGAAATTAAGGAGATGAGAAGAGAGCACGGGAGAGAAAGACTGACAAGTTCACCCATCCCTGCCAAGGTGCCTGGCAACGGACCTCCCTGACGGGTGGGCACTGTCTCTTTTGAGGGGTCTGGGGACACAAAGGGGCTAACTGGTTAACATCTGGCTACTGGGAGGTAATATTTTTGCTGTCTTTAAACCGCAAGGTTTAGGCTAGGTTTAGATGGGAAATGAGTGTACAAGTCACTGGAGCTCCGTGTGGTGGCTCATTAAAACCAGGCGCCACGGGTCCTGCATAAACGTGTGAGAGTGGTGAGAGCAAGGTGGCACCTCTGGGCACTGCAGCCGTCTGTGGCTGAGGGCCAAATTTCTGCACAAAGCCGGAGAAGTGGAATGCTCCGTGACAATGTGCTTTCCGTGCCTGGCTTGAATCAGCACTGAGTTTCTGGGCAAATGACATTCTCCTCCCCGCTCCAGTGCAAGTGTCGAAGTGATGCGCAAACAGTGGCCACATTAATGCAGCAGTCACCGCATGTTGTTTATATATTTTTAATGTACCTCGGTGGGGAAGCGCCTTGTCGGGAATCAACGAGCTGCTTTCTGCGGGGAGTGTTCCCTGGGATGCATCAAAAGGAGGGCACCATGTTCAGGGCACCCTAATTTAGAGCCGTGGTCTAATATAGCAAGCCATTTCAGCTTCAGCTCTGAAATAGAAAGCTTTAATTCTACCCCGTGTGTCTAAACAGAAATTATATTGAAAGATTGAACTAGAAAACCCAGCCCCGGCTGACAGACAGACAGGTCTCTCTTCTCCTCTGCCTGTCCTTCTGCCCCATTAAAGTCTTACACTGAGAGGGGAATAAAAACTCTTCCAGGTGGCCACAATGCTGTTTTAAATTCCGGTTACCATTTGGGTTCCTCAGCAATTAGCATGAGTGAAGAAGTGCTACCTGCAGTCCCTGCTAATTCCACAGAGTTGGTGTCTTCCCCATTTTTAGCAGTGGTTTCCATGACTTGCTATGGCACCCCATTGAAATTCTGCTAGCATCCTCCTGAGCAAAGCTGGGTAATTCAGCTGTAAGCTGAATTTTGGAAGGTCGCAGCCTCTGAAGCTCAGCACTGGAGTCCCTTAGCACTCCTCCAAAGACATGGCATTATGAGCTGGAAGCCATTAAAAAACAATTCCGCACAATTCTTGCTGGGGCACACGTGACCCAAATTTATGGGGAGCCCACAGGGCTGCTCATTAAGGGATGTGAAGAAGCCATGCTGCCTGGGTTCACGCTCCTGGGGCAAGAAGGCGAGCCCGGCCCCTTGCATGCTGCACCTGGCGGGCTTCTGTGGCACCTTGGAAGCAGGGGCAGGGGCAGGGGCAGGGAGTGGCCGGGCTGGCAGCAGACTAACCCAGAGGAAGAGGGGGAAGTCTGGGGAGAAGCCCCATTCCTGGCAGGGTTTGAGTGGCACTGGGAAGGGAATCTATGCAACAGGAATGGCGGATTTCCAGGGAAGGGCACCCGAGAGCGAGTCTCTGCTCTTGCCCTCCGGACTTTGCAGATGGGCATGGGCTACCTGGCGGAAATGCATCTCTTTTGCCCTCATTTACTTCAAGGGGAAATGCTCCATGATCTCCTGTTGCTGAGCGGAACCCAAGTCCTGGCTCTGGAGCGGGTCCCTGAGCCTGGATCCCGGCAAGCACTTGGGCACCTTCCCATGACTCAGCTGACCTGGCAAGGGGCAGCAGACCCCGATCCACAAAAGCAGCTGGGGGCGCAGAGGAGCCGCTCGTGAAGCCAACGGGTGGCTGCTGCTTCGGGGCGGGTAGAAGGAATCCCGTTTTCACTCAGCCCATTGTTCAGTGGCGAAATTCACTTGCGTGAGATGCAGGGGAGGCACTCTGGATGGCTTTCAAAGAGGACCAAGCGAAGCCAGGGCAGAGAAATCTCTCCGCGGCTGGGCAGCTATGTGTCGCCCCCGGAGCGCTGGAAAGACGTCCGTGTGCGCCAGTTGCGGGGACCGTGGGCAGGAGGGTGCGGAGCCTTCCTGTCCAGCCTGGCTGGCCGCTGGGCGAGCAGGGTCTGGGCCCGATCCAGCAGGGTGCCTCGGAGGCCCCACCTTCCTGCAGCCTGTCCAGCACCCTCAGCACGGGCCAGATGCACAACATGGCACCTTTCTCGGCAAAAGGGAAACAGCCGCGGGCGCTTCGTCGCAGGGCTTGCCGGTGCGCTAATTGCCCGTTGCTGGGGCCTGTCCCTGCTACAGACGCACGGCCGATAATTATCTTCGGCTCAAATGACATAGAAGGGCAGAGTGGCTCTCCTGCCCTGCTCGTCCGATCGGCCCAGGGTAGACTCACCAAACCTGTCATTCTAAAGACGACCCCTTAGACCTGTAATTTGTCATTCTCTCTTTCCTTCCCAAGCGTGCTTTGTCGCTGGAGAACAAAGGATGAGGAGCCCACAATCATCGCAGGATAAGAACAATGCGCACGTCTCTTTTCTGCCTTCCCTGCCCTCAAATCTGACTTTCCAAACCAGAAAAAAAACAAATATTTTTATTTTGAAGCAAAGTTATGTTGAGAGGTGGGAGATAAAATGGGTTTTTAAAAGGAAAAAAGAGGGAAGCTCAACGTGTATGTTGCTTTTCAGTATTTGATAGCACTTTAAACAATATAGCAGTGCTGAATAAGGAAAGATATGTTTCCCTTCCCTTTCCCAGAGGTCCACAGCGCTATCTTTTTTTCAGATGGGGAAGGAGAAAGGCGCCATGAATACAAATGCTTCATTGAAACTGAAATGTGCACAGGGAGGGAGGGAGGGAGGGAGGGGGTGTGGATCGTTACATGCTTTTCTTCTCTTTCCAGGGCCCCTCTGATGAGGCTGCCCTGCTGGCGCTCTTGGCAGCTGGTGGGAGGTGGCCAGGGCTCCACCCAGGGGCCCTCCAGGCAGCGTCAGAGGGAGGGTGCTGCGCCCTCCCCGCATGTCATCCCCACTCTGAGAGCCAGAGTGCTGCAGCGGTGCGAGTGTGGGACTGGGACTCGGGAGACCCACGCTCTCGTCCCCACTCAGCCACGCAGCTCTCTGAGTGACTCTCAGCACAGCCTACCCCACAGGGTTGTTGTTGTGAGGGTGAGACTGAGAGGAGAGGGAGGAGAACAATGCAAGCCACCGTGAGGGCCTTGAAGGGAAGAAGATGGGGTACAAATATGATAAAAGAATGCCCCTTTGCTGCATCAGGGCTTGCAGAGCAGCAGGGAGGGGGAGACACACCTGCCTTCCCTCCCGAGGCCCCGGGAGCCCTGCAGGATAACCTGGAGCTTTGCCTTTCCGTGTCTGAGCTGCCCTGGGGGCATGTGGGCTGCCCCGCCTGTCTTGGGGCGGCAGACCAGACCCGATCTGGTGGTCATTAATTGTATTTATTATTTATCCAATTAATATTCTGCACTGAATCAGTCCCAGGACGCCGCAAGCAGATGCGTCAGCGGGGTGCGGCTTTGGGGCACTATGGCCCGGTGCTGCTGGAGGGACCAGGTGTCCCAACCTGAAGCGGGGGCTGTGGCCCCTTGGGAGGGGCAAGGGCACGATTCACACCCCTTCCAGGACGTTCTGGAGGATCCTGCAGAGCCCGGCTGCTCCTCGAGGGGCCTTGTGCCGGGATTTCCTGGGGAACCTGCCATGCGCTGTGTGGGAGCGCCTCGGGGGCTCAGTGCCACCTCTGGGCGCAGTGGCATGGGCCGGATGCCTCGCCTGGTGGCCACCGTGCCAAGGAGAGGCTCACTGAGCTGCGAAGCAAGCTGGCGGCGGCTTCGTTGTGCTAGGAGAGCATCTCACTAGAGGAGGAGAGCCGCCTTTTCCAAGAACCTCCTCGAGAGAAGAGGACGGTTAATTAAAATCTTTTTTCCAACAAGCAGAGCAATTAGAGTTAATAGATTTGTTTGCGTTAATAAGATTAAGACATTTTTACATTCTGGCAGGTGTAAGTCAATACAGCAAGAGCTAATTCTCCATGATGCATCAAAACTTCTCGGGCCAGACTGCCACTAGGTGGCCCATGGGAAGCAACCTGGATGCTCTGGTTGGCAAGAGGAATTATACAGGAGAAGCAGAGTGGCAAATATGGATTTCTCTCTCCATGATGATTAGTTCCTGTTTCTGTCATCTGCAGTTTTGTGATTCTCCCAGGCAAGAAATGTCACGAAGAGTCAGCTTTGACATCTCCCATCCACTCCAATTCCTGGTCGTTTTGCTTGTGAATTTAAACTGGAAAATGTACGGGCACATTTTGGTGCAATTGTAAGCAAATGCAGGAAGGACCCAGCAGCTTTCCTAAAAGCCTGCCGGCTAGCCACAGTGTGCAAATACCGCACCTCTTTCCTGAAGCTCCCCATCTGTCATGCCAGTAGTCTGAGATCAGCCATGAGTGTGCAGAAAACATCCAATCCATTCTGCAGACTGTTTTGTGAATTCCTACTGTGCAGGTGAAGATGTACGTGAGGGTGACCAGGGTCTGAATTTTAGGCTGAAAAACCAAGCCAGAACCCAATGCCGAATTTTCACAATTACCCTCTGCACCAGCTGCGATACTTCCTGAATTGGTCTAATTTGGCAGTAGTGATAAAAGGCCTAAATGCATGAGTGCAAATATTAATGCATAGTTTTGGAAAATATGTTTTCAGTCTTTTCCAAGTGAGCACCATTCTGGACATTGTCCAGGTAAGATGTCCCATTTTTGGAACTCTCCAGGTGTGCAAGGACATGCTAAAGACTGAAACAATTATTGCTTAAAATTTGCATGGAGATACGCACATATTAGAGGCTTCATTTTTAAAAATACGTTGCCAATCTTGAACAAATCCCCCAAGGTGCCCCTTGGCACTTTGGAGGGCTGTCAACATGAGGATTGCAAAAGCCGGCTTTCAAGCCAGACAGCACAGATGCTCCAATGGACCACACCACCCCCCAAGTGAGCCCAAGAGAGCTTCCAGTCCCAGTGGGGAGGGGGAAACAAGTTGGTCCTGCTGTGACATCCCCTGGGATACCCCCAGAAAGACCAAAGGGGAAGGAAAGGGGGAGGAAGCAACCCACAGTAAGCCTGATTTTTTGGCGGGTTGAACACACCGAGAGTGGCCCACTGTGCTTCTGGCACAGTCACCACGCACTCTGCCCATGCGCAAGACCTGCAGGAGGCGGCTGCAGCCACGGTGGAACGTGAGGCGTGCTTCAGAGATGCCAGCCCTCTGCTGTCCCTTCGAGAGAGGTCTGTGAAAGGAGTGGGCAGCCATGGGGCAGCTCCCCTGCCGCGAGAGCCGGTGGGACAGTCAAGCGCAGCACCCCCCCCCACCCCATGGCCTTCCTGTCTGGGGCCAGTGGAACAGCCTCCTTTTCCTACATCTGGGGGGCCACCGATCACAGCATTGTGATGAAGGGCCCCCCAGCCCTGACCCGGAAGGGGAGTGGGAAGCTCTGGCGCCGCCTCGGCAGCCCACTCTCGGGGAAGGTCTCGACCCGGCCGGCTCGCCCTGGCAGAGCTCGCGCTGGCAGTCGGAGGCGGCCTCTGCCTGGAACTGAGGCTGCCCGCCCCAGTATGTGATTTTTTCCGAATGAGGGGATTGCCATGGCAACTGGCACAGTAGCCAAACACCTGAGAATGAGCGCTCCAAGTGAAACTTGTCACTCATCATCCGACAACATTAATCTGCTGGATTTACATAGTAATTAATGTCAAGAGGCAATCTACAATTTCAGGAATCAGTGCCATGCTGCCCAGGGCCCCCACCCTGGTGCCATGAGGAAGGCATCAAATTAACCCCTGGAGGGGGTGGATCTTGTGGGGGGGGTCTTGCGGCAGACCAGCCATTTTTGTTGCTAGCCCAGCACACCAAGAATGCTGGTGCGTGCTGAACACACGGCGTCCAGGTTCTTTGTCACTGGGCCCAGGGATTTGGCGCAAGCCCCTCTTCCAGGACACCCAGCTGGGCAGCAGGCAGATTCGGAGCTATGGCACCCCTTTAGACCAGCTCAGGCCATTGTTTGACTGGCCATTTGCACTGTGTGGCTTCACCCAAACGGAGCCATCCTTAGCAGACGGAGAATTAAAAAGCTAAGATTTATGGGAAGGTGGGGCGTGGAAGCCAGGAGAAGCAAAGATGCCCTGTGCTGGGGGGCGGGGACGCAGAGAGGCCTGGCCAGTCTCCCGGCTTCCTCCTCGCCAAGGCGTGCCGCACCAGTGGGCCAAGCCACGTCATCAGCTCGCCTGCAGACTCCTCAGGCTCTCGCCCCAAAGCCACCCCAGAGGTCTCTTCGGAGAAAGCTGTTCCCGTGCACCACACCCACTTTCCCCAGGATCTCCTTCCGAGGTTTTGAGATCAATCCAGGGGGAAGCCATCACACTGCCCGTTGCCAGACCCGCTTTCTGCGGGCCGCCTCGCAAGCCAAGCCACCTGGGGAGGACACTTCCCTGGGTGGGGGCCACGGTACGTGCTTCCTTCCCGTGCTTACAAAGCCAGCTCCTGCAGCCAGCCTGGATGGGGCAGCTCTGATACGCTGCTCTGCAGCGGCTTCAGATGGCTTTGTCAATCTCCGCTCCGATGCATGAAAGTGGCGAGGGGGCCTCATCCATCTTCCGCTCAAGCACTTGCCTTGCTGTGCGGTGCACATGTTATGTCAATACCAGGATTAATAACCCCACTGCTCTCCTTCCCCTGCCAATGCACCCCATTACAATGGGGCAAGAATTCTCGAAATCTCATTTTCTGGACTATAATTTGCCTACAAAACAAAATCCCCCCCCCCAAAAAAACCCCCATGTGGTCTTATTTGACTCGGCAAAACTTGCATTCGGGGCCCGCTGGCCTTGTGGGGTGGGACCGGGCTCATTGGACCCACTGATTTAAGCCCGGTTGCCCCGAACCAGGCAAAGGCGCTTCCTTCCGCTTGCGGCACACGGTGGAGCCTCGCCTGGGCAGATGCGCTCGCCCGTTTTGCTCTTGCCGCGCAGGCGCGTGACTCGCACAGCCCTCGCGCGGGCTGCAGGCTCCGGACGGGCCCGCGCACTCCCGGCAGCGCGGCTGTCCCCGGCGGCCGTTGTCCTCCCCCTTCGCAACAGACGCCAAGGGCCTTTCCTCCCAAAACGCCCCGGCAGCCCCGCAGGCCCCGCCGACGCAAGCCCGCAGGCGCCGCTCCTGCGCGGCAGGCGCCGCACGCACCATGGGCCGGCACTCACGCGGGGCCCCCGCGGACAAAGGCCAAGGCGGCCGAGGGGGAGGAGGCGGCGTCCTGGCCGCATGCAGCCACGGGTGAAAGCCGGCGTTGCGCAGGCTCCCCCCTCCCGGGTTTGAAAAAAGGCTCCTGCGACCCGGAGCCCCTTCCCATTCCCGCTGGCGGCGCGGTGCGCGGTGGCGTGCGCCGCCCTCCAGCCCAGCCCAGCCCAGCCCCCCGCGGGCAGGCCGGAGAGCCACGCGAGCCGCGCCCGCGCGGGGGGGGGGGGCCGAGGGCGCGCTTCGGCCAGGCACGGCTTGCTGTTGGGCGCGGCGACGCCCCACCGTGTCACCCTCAGGCCCGGCCGCCGCCGAGCCCGGGCCGAAAGGCCCTGGCGCCTCCGGCGTCTCGCTCCGCGCTCCGGCTACGGGCATGGGCCCCGGCGCCAGCCAGGAGGCGGTCGGGCGAGCGGGCAGCGGCCGCTTCCCGAGGCATCCGCGGCGGGTGCGCCTCCCCGCTAGGGAGAGGCAGACGGAGAGGCGGCGCGGTTGCCCTCCCGGCGGCCCTGCTCGGGAGACGCAGCCGCAGGCGCCTCGGGAGCTGCCGCGCCCCGGTCGACCTCGCCGGGGGAGGCGCTGCCCCGCTGCTCCACGCCCCGCACCGCTGCCGCGCCCCCGGGGCGGCCCCTCCGGGAGGGGGACGGGGACCCGCGGCTGCAGGGCGCGGCCGCCTCTGGCTCGGCCGCGCGAGCTTCCGCCTCTCGCTTGCCTGCCCCGGCCTGCGCGGCGCTCGCCCCTGCCGCTTCGCCCTGCTGCGTCGTGCGGCGCCCGGCGGGGCGTGTGGCGGCGCGGAGGGCGCGGGCGCATTGCCCCTCGGCCGCTGCCGCACGCGCGGCTGCATCCCGGCAGGGGCCCGCCGTGGAGTCGCTTCTCCCGCCGGGGTCGCCCGCCTCCGCAGCGGGCCGGGAGGGCTGCTCCGACAGCGGCGAGCAGGAGGGTCTCTCCGTGGCACCGCGAGCGTTCCCCGCAAAAAGCGGTGGTAAGCCCGAGGACGAGGCCAAGCGCGACGGGCGCGGGGCAGTGGGACGGAAGCCCAGCACCCCCAGCTGCCCCCAGGCTTCTGCCAGCTTTTCCTCCTCCCCGTGGGAGGGGGGCTTACAGTTCGACTTGTCCTGTGTGCCTGTAAGCGGTAATTGATTTCTCACATATTAATATGTCAATCACTGTATTTTTAATGACTTATAAGCAAGGTTGACATTCCTGTTAATTAAATAGCTATCTTGAGTCTTAATCCATTGAAAATTAATCATCGGGGGAATGGAAGGGCTCTGCAGAAGATGCTTCATTGTCGCGAGTGCTTAGCTTCGCAGGCAGGTGGTCGAGGCAGCCAGGAGGTGAGGGACGGACCGCCCTCCCCGCTTCAGCTTGCTTCTGCCCCACCCAGTGGTTTGCTCAGCCTGACTGCACCCCCCACCCAGAGCACTGAGAATGCCCCGGGCAGCCAGGGCTTCCCAGGTCGGAGGCCTTGCTGGAGGCTGACAGGCATTCCGGAGCCCACCCAGAATGGGCTTCGTGGGCGAACATACAAGCTGAGCGGCTCTGAGAAGCAGCCAGCACACTGCCCCTCTGGAGCCCCAGCGGTTCTGCGCTCCCCGGCTCCCCCGCCTTCCCTCGCCACTGGCTGCAGGTGCACGCGGCCTCACTGACGGTGAAGGCGCCCTCCGCTGCTTGGGAAGGGGGAAGGGGCACCCGTGGAGGAGCCTCTTCCCCCTGCAGCAGCAGCCTCCAGCGCCACTCTGCACTGCCCCTGTGCTTGGAAGCAGGGGGAGTGGCTGTGGCGCCCTGGCGCTGCGGTGTGCCAGGCTTAGGCCCAGCCAGCAGCCAGCCAAGGAACGCGCTCACGCTGATGGAGTGTGAGGCAGGCCAAGAGAAGGGCTCCTTAAAAACCAGGGCACGGCAGGAGGGGGAAACCGGAAGCTGTGAAAGGAAGGGGTTTTGAATGCTGTCATGGGCAGGGACTCTGGAGGAGCTGTGCTAGGCCATTTCCGAGGGGAAATGGCCACCCTTTTTCCTGGGGCATGGCTCATAAGCCACCCCAACTTGCTATGGCTTTCTGGGGGGTTCAATAATCTCCCTCCTCATGGGTTGGAGTGTGATCCAGACCTGGGGGAACCTCTAAGCCACGGTCAAGCTGAAAGACTACAGAGCCCCTTGACCTGAGCAGCAGAAAAGTACTGCTGCTCTGGCGCAGCGATTCTGGCTGATGACAGCCAGCCAAGTGCCCAAGCAACACTTTGTGACTGCCATCGGCCTCCTCGGCACATTGGCTGATGCAGGAGCCGTACAGTGGGAGGCTTCCTCCTCGAGAATGGAAGACGAAGAAGAGGAACCCTCTGCAACCAGAGGCAGCTCAGTTCGCCGCCGCCCCCGGCTGGGGCTTTCTGGGAGCACAGCACGGACAAATCATCAGCAAGTTAATGATCAGTGGGGCTAATTAGAGGAATCTGGGGCTGGTGAATTGGCCAGGCTGAGCAGCAGGTGGCAGCATCGGACCATGTTCTTGGGCACATCTTCAGCTCGGTGGCACTTTCGCTCCCGACTTTCAAGACAGACGTGCCAGAAACGCACAGGAGCAAGGAGGCATCGGGCGCCCAGTGCTGACAGCCAGAAGGCAGCGTGCAGCTACTCTGCTGTTCTCTCTGCAGGAAAGGAGAGAAACGAGCGGGTTACACGTGAAAATAAGATCCCCACATAAAATCGCAGGAATGAGGCAGGGCTAGTAGAGCTTCGTCCGGGAGCGTCGCTGGGCCCACATTCTCCGTTCATTCCGGCACCTGCGACACTGAAGCAGTGAAGCAATGCATCTGCGCAAGAACAAAACGAGCCCTCTGAGGGCCAAGGAAGGGCTGCCGCCCTCTCGGAAGTCCTGCGGGTGGGGTGCCAAGGAGGCGACTGCTGTGCCCGCCAAGACGATGCCTGGCTGCTGCTTGCAGCCTTTGTCAATATTTGTGGCAAATGCAGTTAAATATTTTAATAATCTGTAACTCGGTTAATTGACAGTCACCTTTGCAAATGATCAGAAATTTCTAGCTGATCCGTCTAATGCAGTAATTTGCTGGAGGGAGAATGGACTTTGGGCTGCAGACCAGTTCTGGAGGGGACCTATGCTAATGTCCCTTCCATCATGGCATTCATGTAAAATGCATGTACTGCAGCCAGGGCACATGCGAACGGTACCGCACGGCTTCCAGCGGGTTGAAAACTTTATTTTGTGTCACGTACAAATGCCATTGTGAGAGAAGGGGGGGGGGGGGCGGGAAAGGGTGCAGAAAAGGGCTCTCTTCTCCTCCCATGGTTAGTGATAGCAAGCGCAAACCAGTGAGTGGGTTTTTTAAAAGGGGAATCACTGATGGCTCCTCCTGCCCCCACCTCCCAACCAGCTGAGCTGCTGGGTGCTTTGTGCTTAAAGGCGTGTTGTGGGCAGAGGACGAGTGGAGCACCTCAGTCTCCTTCTGGTGGGGGAGTATTTCCGTCTGCTCTCCTAGCCCTCTCCCCAGTTTTCATCAGAAGCAGAGCTGCAGTTCTGTGCCTCTGCATTTTAGGAGAGTGGAAAGGTCCTTGCAGGCACATACCATGAATTCACTTGATTAGTCTGACTGGGCTGAATTCCTGTGAGAAGCATCCCACCCTGTCAGTCAGAGCTTAGGGGCAGAGCGGTTGCCTGAGGGAGATCCCAGCAACTCTGAAAGGATTCCGGGTAGGAGGGCAGGAAGCAGCCCTCTCCGCAGCAGCTGCCGTAAAAGAGCAGCCTTCCCCAGCTGGAGCCCTTTGGAATAGCGCTCCAAGCATCCACAGCCAGCACAACCAATGGTTGGGGGTCATGGAACTACACACCCAATTGTCTGGAGGACACCAGGATGGGGACGGGTGGCATGGGAGGGATGCCTCTGCTTTCTGGCCTGACCATGGCTTACGGTGTCGTCTGGGCTGGGTGACGTGCTAAGCCACGGGGGCTTTCCTAAACCCAACCACAAGCCGTGTCTGGGGGTTCATATGACCCCAGTGATTTATTGCATCGCGTGATCCCAGTAATCTCGGGACAAGGTTGGCTAAATGGAGCTGCGAACGGAGTTTTAATGGTTAAAGTGAATGACATCAGGATAAACCTCTTGCAAGCTCTGCCAGGCATAGCCTACCCACCTAGCAACCTGGAGAGCTTTTGCATACTCAGCTAAGCTGCAGTTCGTGACCCCTCGGAGCTGTATACTGAAGGCATGGTTTCTTGGAGATCTCACAAATTAAGTTATGGGTTGTTGTTATTTTATTATCACATTGCATTTATATCACCATTTTTCCTCTTGTGAGGCACCCAAGGGGCTTATGTAGCTCCGTCTTGGCTAGGCCCAGAGTTGCCAAGTCACCCAGGAGCTTCATGGCAAGTGGGGATTAGAAGCCCGATCGCCTGGGCCCCCAGCCCAGCACGTGCCATCATGACCAGTGGCTTTCTATTCTATTCTCAGCTTGCAATGACTTTGAGATCCAGCATATGAAGCCCAGCTGTCTTGGGGATCTTGAAGTTCCTGAGTTGGAGGGTTAGCAAGTTCAAGATTTTGTGAGTCAGTCTGAACCAAAATAGGCTAAAGCAAATTAAGTTAAGCTAACCTATGCACAGGATGTTGAAGTAAGTTAGGCCAACTTAAGCTACTTTATTGTATTCACATGTATCAAGCTATACTACACTGAGCTAAATGAAGCTTTGATGGGAGCTTGACTAGTCAATCCTATTTATCATGCTAAGCAAAGGTGTTTTTTCTTTTTCTTGTAGTCTTAGTGATCCCCTCAGTGGATTAACTGAGTGGGATTCACAGAACTGGAGCAAGAAAACAGTTGGCTGGGCTAAGCTTAGCTGGACCCACTGGGTCACAAAGCCGGGAGTGGGCGGCTTGGGGGCCACCAGTGTTTTCTGCTGGCCTGTCCATCGCAGCCGCGTCTGGGGCAAGCCTTGCAGTCCTGTGACTCACTTAGCTTAGAAGCATCCGGGGGATTGTGGGCCCCGCGCCAAAGCCTGAGTGCTTTGGAGGTCTCATGAATTCGGCTGAGCTGTCCGTGGGGTTGCCCTGATGCTTCGGTATTCCAGCCAAATGCCTCGTGTTGCGATCCCATGACGCGAATGAAGTGAAGCTACTCGTGAGATGGCAAAACTTTAGTGCCATGAAGTCACTAACTGTAACTACAGGGTTGAGTTTAGGCTCAACTGAGGTTGAGAGAGGTGGGCCTTTACCAGGGTTTGAGGTAATTCAGGTTTCCTAGGACTGCCGAGAGCTTCACGTGGCACCCTGGCTGCAGAGTCTGCCCCAGATATTTTGCTGCCTGAGGCAAAAAGCGGAAAATGGCACCATTTACCTACCACACGGGGTGCATAGTACCCAAAGGCAACCCACTGACCGAAGCACAGAGCAAAGAAACCGGCAAACACCTCTCCTCTCCCGTGACAGTGAAAATACAGCAATAGGGCTGTATCTGGGCTTCCCCGGGAGGTGGTTGGGCTTCCCTGGGAGGTGGTGGAGGCCCCATCGGTGGGGGTGTTCAAGGATAGGCTGGACATGCACATGGTGGGCATGTCGTGAGTGGAGCTGGCTGGAGCCGGGGGTCAGACTAGATGGCCCGGGAGGCCCCTTCTGACTCGCTCTGTTTCCGTGTTCCTAAATCACAGCTTGCTGCCCTTTCTTCCGCTGCCTGACTTTGCCTGATGATACTGAGGGCTCTGTGAGGCTGAAACCAGAGAGGCTTGCCCATAGCCTGCTCCAACAAGCAGCAGATCATCTGAGCCTGGAGCAGGGCTAACCTTTGCAGGCTGGCTAAAAACCTGATGGAGCCGTTTTCTCTTAGAGGGGCCCATTTGCTTGCGCAGGCTCAAGTAGCCAGAAGCCAGAGGAGGGTGGAGCAGGCAAGCCTCTTCCTGGCTGGGGCCCCTGGAGTCCCAGGGTGACCTCCTCTGGATGCCAGCAACCCGAGGCGTTGTGTGCCTTCCTGAAGGACCAGCCTGAGGGTGTGAGTCGCCACCCCTTCCTCTACTGGAGTCCTTTCTCAGAACAGTTCCCTCAGGAGCCTTTTCTCTTGATCGCTCGCTCGGGAGGCAAATAGGTACTTTCTGGACTTCACACCGTTCATGACATGGGCATTTTGCCTTGGGCCTGAATAACTGGGCCTTGTTTTAGTCACGTTTAAGAACCCTCAACTGTCAGTCCTCCATAACCCCCTTGCTCCCGAAAAGGCTCTCGGACGTCTTTCAGTTTGCACATCTGCACTCGATGTCACCTGGAAGAATGAGCCAGTCTGCATCCAGGAAAGCCTGCCATGCAAGCCCGTGGCCCCAGCAGAGATTTCCCAGGAAGCAACTGGCCCTGGCCATGACAGCAGGTTCCTGGCTGGCCTTAAATATTGGTTGCAAATCGACGGGAAACCTGACGCAAAGAGCAGCGAACCCCCTTCTGGCGTTGCAGTACGACAGGAGAAAGGAGGTCCGTGTTGAGGCTCCCAGGGCCCTGTGCAATCCACGCAGTTGCTTGCATCGGGCCAAGCAGAGGCCTTGGCTCTGTTGTGCTGCCCTCCCTGGGCAGAGCCGTGCTCTCGCCCTTGGCCAAGGGATGGGGACCAAGACCCACGCGGCTAAAGGTGAAACCCACATGTGCCCAGCCCTAAGGCTGCAGCTAGGCACACGCTTCCCGAACACTGTCTGTGGCAGCTGGCCTGCCCCACGGCCGACTTTGCGTGCCTCAGTGGGCCATCGGTTTATTATCTCGGGAACGCATCAATAACCTTTGTGTGACACTCCTTTCCTGCAGACAGATCCAGTTGCTGCCAGTGGGGCTTCCCTGGGCCCAGTGCAGCTGCTGAACTAAACGCCTCACTGCATGAACTCCAGAGATGGAGCTGCTCCTGCAACAACTCAGGCTCGGGGGGCAGGCTTTGTCTGGGTGGTTTATGGGGGCCTCAGGATTAGACTAGGGAGGGGAGAGCAGGAGGGTGCGGCAGCTACGTCAGTTTCAAGTTTTCCTCTTTTTGCTCTGAAACAATCCACCCTGAATCGGGCACCACAAAAAGACTTCTCTGCTCTTCCTCCCCTTCCAGCTGCATGTTGCTGGTGCTTCAGCAAAAGAACCGCCTGTGGGTGATCGGAGGGGTGGATGGGCCGCTGGCTGCGGCTCTGCCAGGCCCCTGAATCGGAGACTTGAACCCATGCCGTGGCTTCATGGACACATGCAATGTTGCCCTAAGATGCAGCAGTGGCCAATAATTTAATGGCTTTGAAAAGGATTAGGTAAATTTGAGGGACCTGAATTAGTGGCGGTTCAGTGGAGCCTCAGTTCAGGTGGGGTGGGCACCAGTTGTGTGGGCAAACAGCACGTCACCTTGGAGCACAGCAAAGGCACTCGGCTGGCCGGGGCGGTGCACAGCCATCCAGCTGCTGCTGCAGCCTTCCAGATCCGAGCCAGCCGGGCGGGCCCGTGCTCTTTGAGCTGCTGCTTAGGAAAGGCAGGCAAAACTAAAAGCGTGAGGCAGTTCAGTGGAATACCCTCCATGCTACATACCTTTATAGGTGTACTTGAGAAAATCAGCTACAGTCAAGAGTGGAGGTGTGCGTAGGTGGAAGGATGGTGAATGCTTTATCCTGAAACTGCACCTCCTTGACATGGGCATGCCTGGCTTTGTGCATGTGTGAAAGCAGTTTGGAGCAATCAGTCCGAAGGGCAAATCCCCTCTCAGCCTGCCCTGGTTGCCGCCTTCATGGAAATGAAGAGCAAGTGACACAGCTTTGCAGGGTGCAGGGTGGCCCTCGGCCAGGCGGCAGGACTGGCTTCTGCTTCCCCCACCTGAGAAGAAGGAAGCGGTGCTGATCTGCATTCCACACAGGCATTCTAATCAGCTCCCCTATAGATTTCCATATGGCAGTCCAGTTTGGCAGAGAGGAGGCTTCTCCACCAGGAATGCGCCAGGCAGCGATTGATCATGAATGCAGGCACATGGGAGCCTCCGGGCAGCATGTGGGTGCCATTACATCTCACGTGAGATTAAAAGAGGCAGAGCGCTATTACTGAGCATGCTATAAGTTACAATTTTAAGCTGCCCCCAGGGAATGGGAACTGTTTGGAAAGCCTCTGCTGCAGCACCGGAGATCTCTGCGAACATCTGTGCAAGATGTTCCGGCAAGGCACGGCGGTCATCTTTCACTGACTTTGCATCTGTCGCTTTTGTTAGCACAAATTGCACGATCGATCGGCACCCTTCTGGGGATTCAGACCATGCCAGACCCGTGGCTGAGCAGGAGGAGGCTGGGACGGGTTGCGGGGAATGTGTCCCGGACCCTGTGTTGGGTGCCAGCCCTGGTCCTGGCAAACGATCTGTAGGCCTCGCCTCTGCTGTGGGTCCCACCTCCTTGTCTGGAGGCAGAAGGCTGCGGAAGGAGCAGCCAGAGAGCTGAGCTGAGCCTCACGCCAGTGGAGGGAAGGGGTATGTCCCACAGACAAAACCAAGGGGGGTGTGCTCTGCGGGAGTGGGGAAGCAGAGAAACAGCGAAAGGGCGTGCGTGCGTGCGTGCGTGCGTGGGGTTGTGGTGCTGGCCAGGCTGGGATGAATAAAGGGGGACATTCTCCTGCGAAAGGCTGGCCGCCTGCCCTCCTTGGGTGCCTTCCATCTTTGCTGGCAGGTTCTCACTCTTGTTCACTTCATGTAAGTGCCTAATGCCCTTCTTTCTCGGCGGGGTTTTTAGGATTCGCGTTTGTTGGTGGGTCAAATGTTGGTTCCGCTTGTAATTCTGCGATGTTAATATAGTTAAGAGGGTAGCCAGTCCAGGAAAAAGCAGCAGGGGGTTCCTGGGCGGCAGGTGATAGAACTCAGTGGGTCTGATGCTGCTCATAAAGGGCCTTTCTTCTTACTCTTTTTAGAATGCATTTTTATACTCGGAGACAGCTGGCCAGGCACATAGGTTGTCACAGGTGCTCATCTTGTTATGTTTACCTGGAAGATATATTATCCTTGTCTACAGCACAATGGGGCTTATTCCCCAGTAAATGGGCAGCAAGAAAGCAGCAGAAGCAAACTCTGCCTCCGTCTTGCAGTCACGAGTGCGCTGTGAGCTAAGTGGGTTTAAAATGTGAAGCTCTGCATGGGGAACTCTGCACCCCCAAAGTATTTCTTCTAGAACACTGGGGTGCATAAGCATGTCATGATGGCAACAGTGCCTTTCCAGCCATAATCCATAGCTGCTAATATACTGGTGGCCATTGGAACCCATGGATAACCTTCTGCCCCCTCCCCCCCCCCCATTGATCCAATCCCCTTTCAAGTCATCCCCAATGAGGGCCATGACAAGATCTTGTGGTGGTGAGCATCAAAGTTTAAAAAAATGCACTGCATGTAGGACTTTATTTGTCCTCAGCCTTCCACCGATCAGCTTCATGGGATGATCGCTTTGGGTTCCAAAGCAACAGGAGGGGGCGAAAAATGTCTCCCTGGGTGGGTCACACAGGACAAGAAACCACAGTGGAGAAACTGCAGGGGGATGCCTTGCTGTTACATCTGAACCCAGTAAGTAGAGCAAAGTGTGGTATGTTTAATCTCCATGCAATCATGGAGAGGAACAGTGGCTTGTTTTATGGTTTCCACACTTCACCATTGCTTGTTTTTCTATCTGAACCCAGAAACCATGCTTCTGTGTGGTGCCTGCATTTCTGCCAGAATGTTCTGTGGAAAGAGTGGCCACAACCCCTGCTTGGCAGTACGAGAGGCTCTTCTGGCAGTCATCCCTGCCCCACTCTGCCCAGCGACAGCTGAACTGTGGGCACCCAGCTCTGATGGCTGCTCTGTGCTCCCTTTCCCCCCTGCCCACAGCTGCCTTCAGGTGCCAGCCGCAGCAGGGCATCACCCCACAGCAGCTCTGGCGGCGGCCTCCCGCCTGGGCATGGCACTCCGCTGGAGCAGCACCCGGCTTGTGCTGGCTTCACGTGCAGCCCAGAAGCTGGCTCTCTCGGGACAGCTGCCCTACCTGCTGGGGCAGGTGGGCAGCCCGCGGGGCAACACCAGCAGAGCTGGCGTTCTGAAGAGCCCACGTATCCTGCTCTACCTCCCACCTGGGCCGCCACTCCTCTTGCACCCTGGCAGCCCTCAGGACTGTCCACACGCCCTGCCACCCCCCGCCCCCTCCCACAGCTGTGTGACCAGAAGGTCCTCCCACAGCCTTTCTTAGGCAGATGCTCGCGGGGCTCCCCTGGTGTCCCTGGCACGGATGCCCGCATGGCACGGATGCCCTCCGCATGTGTAAGCCCTGTGGGTGGGGGGCACATGCGTGCACGTGGGTGCAGTGCTGCTCCAGAGAAGTGGCGCCCTCTGCTGAGCAGGCAGCTGCTTTGCTGAGCAGCTGGAAGAACAGGGCGCCCAGGGGGCGTGTGGCTAGTGAGGAGGAGGACGGCGCTGCAAGCACCAGCGGCGATTGATCCTCAGCTGCGGAGGCTGATGGGATGCCTGCTGCCTCCGGGAGAAAGGGTGGAGAGGGTGAAAGCCCCTCATGCATGGGAACCTGCATCCAGGCCCCGGCGTAGGGACCAGGCCACGTGGTTCCCATGAGGCATTGTTTAGCTTTCTCCGCACCATGCATGATTCCGCAGACCCCGACTGTGTCTCCCCTTAGTCCCCTGTTTCTCTAAGCCAAGCAGGCCCAACTATTGCGACTTTTTCTTGTGGCGGCGTTGCTCATGTGGAGCAACAGACCTTTTCCACATCTGGTTCAGGCTGCTCTAGTGGATCAGGAACGCAGAAGCTGCTGCAGGCGATGGAAAGGCGGTGGGGGAGTGGGGAAGATAACTGAGGGTGCAGGTCCTGCGCAGAACGAAGTCCCACAGTTCCCCAGATGGCCCACCTAGCTGTGCTGGAACTAGCCGAGTTGCAGGATTTGTGCGTGTGAAAACGTGCCTCGGATCTCGCCCTTGTTGTGTTCTGCACAGCTGCAGGAATGCACCTGGCAGTCTCAAGCCCCCGCTATCGCCAGGCCAAGAACTGCCTCTCTGCCCTCGTGTGCCTGCTCTGAGACTCTGAGAGGGCGGAAGAGTCTACTAAAGCAACTGAAACGAAGGTTGGATCAGTGGGGCTTGCCCAGGTGGGCCTCCCAGTGTCTGGTGCCCTTTGCAACGGCAGCAGGCAAACCTGGCTTCTCTCTGGCAGCTGAATGCAGGGCTGGTGCTGCCCACAGGGCACGTGCCGTGCCCATGCAGGAGAAGGTCCTTGGCTGCATCCTTCCACAGAGCTGGCAAGCTGCCTGCCTTCCTGCCCTTCTGAAGGTTATTCCCCAACCTTTCTAGGCTGCAGTCGAGGGAGGACAGAGGTGCAGAGACAGCTTTGTGAGATCTTGCTATAGAGTTCTACAGGTCCAACAAAGGCATCTGTAAGTGTTTAATTGAAGGAATCAAAAACACATGTAGAAAGAAGTATGTAAAATAAAATAATACACTTCCTGACCACTGGTATGGATAAATGGAGAACCAGGAACAAAACTTCAGGTTTCATTTTCAGTAATCTTTAGTTTCTCCCAAGCAAGGTTCTGGAACAGCGTAAGGCACAGGGCAGATTCCCACCCCAGCAATTTCCTGAAGGGTGGAGCTGGCACTCCCATGCTCCCCAGCCCGCATGGCCAGCTGGACACCCACAGATTGGGAGGTTGCCAGGGTGGGGAGGGCTGGTGTGCAGGACAGAGGCAGAAAGGGAGCAGCCACGTGGCCAGGGGCCTGCCCTCACGCTCATGGGCAAGAGCTGGGTTGAGTGTGGACTTTCATCCGCCCTCTTTGCAGTCATGGTTTCTTGTGGACTTGGTGAGATTCTTGGTGAGGTTTTTAGAGACAATGTAAAAGCAGAAGCAGCCCCTCTTTAATTGGAGCCTGTCAAGAAGGCAGCCATGCCTGGGGCTCTGCAGTACTGACAGAGGACACAGTTCCTCTGACCATGTACAGACCATTCTTTTAAACTGTTCCAGACAGGGGGAGAAGGTATCAGAATCCTGGAATCTCAATTTGAGAAGAGGGAATAAAACTCGGGTTCGTGGGAAAGACCAAGCGTGCAGCCCATCTGAGGCTTTATTGTATTTACCCCAAGGTTCCCGCGGTACTTGATAATGCATGCTGCATTACTGGGCAGGCAGAGGTGAACTCTGCTGCAAAGCTTCAACAACATTGCAGGGTATTTTATAGGTACACAGGTACAGGGCCACTGATGACAGAATGCAGAGATTACAATAAGATTCTGAGGTCATCACATGCAGAACAGATAAAGGAATGTCAGCCAATCACACAGTAACAATGAGATTACAGTATTTCTAATTGCCTGTATTGACACTTTAGCTCAGTAGCTTGAACCCATGTCCAGGTCTGCTCAGACATGCAAATTCAAGCTACTAGAAACTATTCATGGAAGCTCAGACCCCCATCTGGACTCTAAACATTCTGCATGATCAGGGCACATGAAGCCCTCTGGGCTATCAAAAGATTATTGTAAACTGAATTCCAACAATGACTATTTACAATGAATATTTGGGCTAAAATGGCCTGTTCTACTGTAGCCTACAGCTAAAGGTGAGAGAAAGGAGCGGGGGCGGTGCGGGGGGATGGCATTTTAAACAGTGACAGCTTGGTTTTGAGAAGGAGCACAGGATTTGATCCCACAATGCAAAGGCACACAGGAGTAATGCTTTTCAGACGGGATTTATCCAAATTTTCCCAACAAAGGGCTCACGCTTCTCCCTCTGCAGCTGCCCCCCTTCTGGCTATTCCGCTCTTGGCACAGTCCAGGTAACTTGGTTTTACCCTGGTCGTCTGACACGAGGCTTGCCTCTCTCCCCCCCACTCCGAAAGAGGACAGTAGATTAAAGGGTGCTCAGGAGAGCACGCTGATTTGCACAAGGGAGGGAGGGGATTGGACCCGTTCCCCACGCACTATATTAGGCAAGGAATTATTTAGTTCCATGCTGTATCTTATGATGAGAGATAATTAGAGGTAAATAGCTGAAAAATGTGAAAGGTGGGGAAGCTGCCAGTTGGTGAGGAAAGCGAGGGCTGTGTGGGCAGCCAGGTGGAGCCGGCGCAGCCGCTGCGGGCTGCCGGCAGGGCTTTGCCACGGAGCATGAGCCTTCGCGGGGCTCTGCTTCAGCTCAGGCCCTCGAGGAGGAGCAGCGGGCCTCTGCGCTGCCCCGAGCGCCTGCAGGGCCGGGGCGGCACACTCCCGCGCAGGGCCTCACCCGCTTCCCTGGTGGAGGGTCTGCGGGTTGCGCATGACTGGGAACCGATGGCCGCTTGGAACCGCCCAGCTCAAGGGTGGCCTCGCTGGGAAAGGGGAAGCGGCGCCAGAAACAGTGGGGCGCGCCTGGGCTCCCTTGGCCAAGCCCGGCAGCGCCCTCGAGCCCGCTGCCCAGCCAGCCAGACGGCGGCGCAGGCCTGGCGGCTTCCTTGTGGGCTCCAGCCGGCTGGGACGCTGCGGAAGCCTGCTGCTCCAGGGAGGCAGCGGCCGCCCGCTGCGAGGCCGAAGGTCGGGCAGCTGTGCGCAGGCGGTGTGCGCATGGCCAGGTGAGGCCGAGGCCACTTCAGCGAGCTGACTCCCCTTTCCCAGGCCGGAACAGTCTCTGGCCCTGGGAGAACTTGGTGGGCTGCCCCCTGCCACTCTCCCTGGGAGCATCCGGCAGCTCACAGGAAGAGCTACAGCAGTGGTCCCCAGCCTTCTGGGGCATGGGGGCCGCATGACGGTCCCCAGTGCCTAAAGAGGGCCACATCTTAAATCAGAATGTAAGAAAATCATTGACCACCCGCTTTAGATCAAAAGTAAACATTCAGAGGCCAATCAAGAGATGCTAACTTGAACGCAATCCATTTTGGAACAATATTTTACTGCGGAATGCTTTTGTCCAGCTACACGTGCTGACCTAGTCTGTGTGATTTTTGGCTGTTTTCTGGTGGCCAAGGCATTCGTGGCCAAGTCAGGGTCTGTGACAGACACCCTTGAAAGGTCCTCTGTAAGCCTTGACCTGCACTTGGAGCTCACCTTTTCATCTTGGAAGTTTGCTCACAAATGTGTGTGGTGCCAAAGCTTGTGCGTGTGCCTGCAGCAAATGTCTCTAGATTGATAAATATACCAGGTGGACCACAATCGAACCCTAACAGACTGTTTTCTTTGTGTATGTTTTTGAGATGATCACTTGTTTGCAAATCAATTAGTTCCATCTGAAAGAAGTTACTTGCATCTTCTGGTGTGCCTTCAAATGGATCCCGAAACATGCTTGCTTCCTTTCCATGCTTCTGGCAATCCATGAATCTGTTCTGGAATTCCACCTGCAGGAGGGTCAGTGCTTTGATGTGGCTTTCAACCCTGAATTGTAAATTCCCGTCCTTCTCAAATTTTAGTTCATTGCAGCATGAGAAGTTTGAAAAGATACTGTCGCTAGCTTGCGTCACAAAAAATGTTTAGTTTTTCTTCAGAAGCTTTCAGTTCAGAATACATGGTCACACACAAGCTTTCCTTTTCCCTGCAACCTCAGAGTCAATGTGTTCAGATGCTCTGTGCCATCAGGTAAGAAAGCCAAATCAAAAATCTGTCCAGGGTCAGAAAGCTCTTCTTGACCTTTTCCTTCCTCCTTGAGAAAGACACCAGCTTCATGATGCAAATACTTATCACTGGCTGCCAGCTGGGCCTCAATCATGAGAAGCAAAATGGCAGCCAGGGGGAAGGGAAATTGGCTGGATGAAGATGTGGAAAGGCAAAGGAGCAAGCGAGGTGCAAAGTCAGAGACGCAGCTCGTGCTGAGGAAGGCAGAACGCTCTTGCCCGGCGCCGCAACCTCTCCGGTAGCCTCGGACGCCTCCTGGGGGAGCCTCTGGAAAGGATCAGCGCACAAAACGCTTTGTGTCCCTTTCTGCAAACAGGCCGGGCCTTTCCCTCCCTTTCCCCACCTTCTTGCAAAAGCGGGCTGGACATCTCCTGTGCCCGTCCACACAGCCGCTTTGTCTTCCTCACACGCACGTGCTGCCTTCAGCATGGAAATGCGGGGGGGTGGGTGTGAAAAAGCGGGGGGTGGTCTGGGTGCCTGAGCTCGGCTGGCTGGCAAAGCTCCCAGAAGGGCAGATGCTGGCATAGAGCGTAAGACCAAGAAGGAACCATGGAGGCCAGAAGGAGTGTGTTTTTGTAAGAAAGGGAGGGAAAAGCAATTAAGGTTAATTGTGTGTCTTGTTTGTTTTGTAAGCCGCCCTGAGGCTCTTTGCGAATGGGGCGGCATAGAAATGTTTTCAATCAATCAATCAATCAATCAATCAATCAATCAAGGCAGCAGTAGGTGGTGCCGCTGGGGGCAGGAAGAACCGAGTGGGCCTGACGGGAAGTGCCTTGAGGGTGGTGGCAGTCAACAAGCGGGTTGGAGGGCCGCACCGCCAGAGCCTGGGGGGCACATGTGGTTCCAAAGCATTTGGAGATGAATGAGAAACAGAAATTCATTCAAATGTACTAAGGCATGGGAGCAGACAAAATATAGGAACAACCATAGAACATGGGCAGTTAAGGAGAATCCTTGAAGACAAGAAGAACTTAGTAGCCCCATTGAAAATACCTGGCTTAATATAAAGGAAGTTAAAAATAAGAAAAACAGAGTTATTGGTGTCTAGTACTGACCTTCCAGTCAGAAGACAAGGAGGCAACCTTTGAAGTGCAACTTGCCAGCCTTTCCAAGAAGAATGATGCAGTCAACACAGGGGACTTCAGCTTCCCTGAAAGATGCAGGGAGACAGTTTATGGCATACATGGCCCCTCCAAGAGATTCCTGCTATGGATTCCCAACAACTTCCAGAAGATGGTAGAGGAAGGATTGAGAGGAACAGCTATCCTTGATATAATACCAACTAAGAGGGATGACAAAATAGCAGCCACAGGAACACTGGGGGAAAGCGACCGCGCACTACTTAAATTCTCAATTATAAAGGAGAGAAGTTTTGACTACACCTGGACACAAACGCTGGACTTCAAAACGCCGACTTTAACAAACTGAGAACAATGATGAGCGAGATGCCACGGCAACTTACTCTTAAGGGAGAAGGAGTCAAAGAGGGGTGGGAAATCTTGAAAAATAGATTCTGCAAGCAGCACAAACAATTCCAACAAGAAAAAAGTGTAGAAAACAACAAGAAAAGCTCGTGTGGCTCCACAAGAAGTTAAGTGACAACCGGAAAGTAAAAAAGAACATGTACAGGAGGTGGGAACAGGGCCAGGCCCCAAAGGAAGAATATAAACTAATAGCAAGGAATCGCAGGGACGGCATCAGGAAGGCTTAAGCAGGAAATGAACTGAGAAGGACATGGGATGCTAAGCACAACAAGGAAGCCTTCTTCAGAGACATCCAGAACAGAAGACATGCGAAAGAGAAGGGGGTCCAGCTACTGAAAGTAGATGGCAGAGAGATAACAGACAGCAAGGAAAAGACAGAGGCGCTCAATTTCTACTTCGCCTCAGTCTTCTCCCGCAAGAACATCTACAACCAAGAGAAAGTACAAGCTGGAAGTGCGAGATGGCAGCCCAAGATTGGCAGACAAATGGTCAAGAAATACCTAGGTGGAATAAACAAGTTCAAATCTCCAGGGCCAGATGAACTCCATCCCAGAGTCATAAAAGAGCTAGCAGAGGAACGCTCAGAACCTGAGATAAAACCTTGATAAATCTGGGAAAACAGGAAAAGTGCCAGATGATAGAGGAAGGCCTAACATGTCCTTATCATCTTATCTTATCTTATCTTATCTTATCTTATCTTATCTTATCTTATAAAATAAAATAGTGGCAGGGGAGATAAACCTGAGAACTAGAGACCAGTTAGTCTGACATCAATCCCTATGAAAATTCTGGAGCAAATTCTTAAAAAATCTTTCTGCAAGAACCTCGAAGAAAATGCAGTGCTTAATCAAAGCCAACATGGATTTATCAAAACTAAATCCTGCCAGACTAATTTAATCTCATTTTTTGACCGGGTAATCTCCCAAACAGACAGAGGGAACAGTGTGGACATAATCTTCCTTGACTTTAGCAAAGCTTTTGACATAGTGTCCCGTGACATCCTGACAAGCACATTAGCAAAAAGGGGACTAGATAGAAAATCTAACTGTTAGGTGGATCCAAAATTGGTGGCTACATTGGATACAAAGGGTGCTCATCAAGGGCACCTTCTCAAATTGTATGGAGGTAACTAGTGGGTGCTGCAGGGTTCAGTCCTGGGCCCAGTGCTCTCCAACATCTTCATTAATGATTTAGATGAAGAAGTAGAAGGAAAGAGAATCCAATCTGCGGATGATACAAAACTGGGTAGAGTAGTGAACACCTTAGAAGACAGAATGAAGATCTAGGGTGAACTTGATAAATTTGAATGCTGGGCTGAAAGAAACAGTGAGATTCCATAAGGACAAGTTCCAAGTCCTCCACGTAGGAAAGAGAAACCAAATGCATGGATACAAATTGGGGAATGCATGGCTCAACAGAACTGAAAAAAGACCTTGCAGTTACTGTGGTCAACAGGCTAAACATGACCCAACAATGCAATGCAGTTGCAAAAAGGGCAAATGACCCCGAGGGTGTGGAATGGGCTTCCCCGGGAGGTGGTTGAGGCCCCATCGGTGGGGGTGTTCATGCTGGACGTGTACATGGTGGGCATGTCGTGAGCGGAGCCAGCTGGTGCCGGAGGTCAGACTAGATGGCCCGGGAGGCCCCTTCTGAGTTGCTCTGTTTCTATGTAACAAAAGCATCACTTCCAAATCATGAGACAATAGTTTTCCTATACTCTATACTTGTTAGGCTTCATCTTGTCTACAGTTTCCAGTTCTGGGTACCAAGATTTAAGAAAGATGTAACAAAATTAGAAAGGGTCTAAAGGATGGCAACAAAAATGATTTTTGGAAACACTGCCCTGTGAGGAGAGACTGAGAGAACTGGGCAAATTCACCCTCAAGAAGAGACGGCTGAGCGGGGACATGATATTACTCTATAAGTGCCTCAAAGGCTGCCACAAAGAGGAAGGTCAAGATCTCTTCTTGCTAATGCCAGAATGTAGGACACGGAATAATCAGCTCACGGTGCAGCAACCCAGATTCAGGCTGGACATCAGGAAAACTTCCTCACTGTCAGAGCAACATGATGGTGGAACCAGCTGCCTGGGGAGGTGGGGGGCTCTCCCACACTGGAGACATTCAAAAGAAACTGGGCAGCCCCCCGATTGCTGTCCTGCCACAGCAGGGATCTGACCCCTTCCCGCTCTTGTACTCTGTGATCTCTGGCTCTAAGGGGAGAGGAATCTACCATGAGTGACTCTGCCGAACCAAGGGATCTGCCAGGCCACCCTTCTCGGCCGTGCACCTGCGCGGTCCCCGGGCCCCTTGCCAACTCGCCCTTCTTCCTTGTCGGGCAGCCCTGATGCCCCACCTCCTGGGGTCCTCCTCACCTTACCCGCTTTGGATCCAGCCCAGCCCTTGCATGTGGCCTCTGCGAACGCCACGTGCAGGAAGGGACTTGCACGCAGCGCCTGGAAGCGTGCAAAGCAGGTCCTTCTGAAATTAGCTGCCCGGGATGAGTCTTGCTAATCGGACGAGCCACGGGGCAAGGTGGCCTTGCGGGAGGAGTGCCCGATTCAGCGTTGCTGGATTGGGTTTCTTTTTCAGCACTTGCTATTATGCTCTGAGTGGCAAAGGAGCAGTGCTCTAATCCAGTCATTACAAGGGTTCTTAAAAAGAGATTACGGGATTTAGTTTGTCAATGGATTTCATAGCTGCTCAACCTAATTGGGACACTCTGGCGAGAGCCTCCATTGTCTCCGAGTGTGGGTTAACTCCTCGTGCACCAAGGCCCAGTGGCACGTCAGGTTAAGGAGTGCTGAGCAAACCAGAACCCAGAGCCAGATGCCGGTCGGGGGGCAGCTCTGCGCAGGAGGCCAACAGCAAGCCTCGGCCCCATTAGCTATGAGGCTCAGGGAAGCTCAGCCGCACGGGCAGCCCCGTCAGAGGGTTTTCCCATAGCCGCTGCTGCTTCACGGCATCGGAGGGGTCCCGACAGAAGCCGTTACTCTGCCAGGCAACATGCCTTCTGCCAGACCCGTGCCCTGCTCGGGGATGGGGGAAAGCACGATGCACTCCAGCGCTGGTGCGGAAGGAGGCTGTGGGGCCCGCGGCGGCTCGACGAAGGCCTAACCTCATCCTCTGCAGGTGCTGGGCGTGCCCAGGCCATTTCTGTCCGCCAAGTGGCGATGGCTGTCTTCTCTCAGGGTTGCCACAGAAAGTGCCGTCCTGGGGGCCTAGCCAGGCATGGTGTGAAATACACAAGTGCCGCACCACATGTGCCTGCAGCGGGACGCTCCCACTGCAACAGCAGCAGCGGGCTGGGTGGGCTTCCCCCGTGGGGCCACAGCATAGGAAGAAGCCTCCGGCCGTCACAGCCCTCATCTTGATTCTCCCGGGGCTCTTATTATCGAGGGAAGACCTAGTCCCATTGAATAAATTCCCACACGTAACAGCCTCCGTCCATGTGCACTGGCCTCGGAGAGAATGCCTACCTCCATTTTAAGAACGTAAAAGCCTGCTTCTCTAGACAGTGGCTTGGAGGAGAGGAGAGGAGCGCCCCGGTGAGAGGCGACTTCGCAGGCACAGTGGTTTTTGGCTAGGCTGGCTGCAAGAGGCTGCCTGGGGTGCCTCTGCGGCCCGTGAGCTGCCTGCAGCCTTGGGGTGCCTCTTCAGAGAATGGCCCTTGCCTGGACTGCTGACTTGACGAGGGCCCTGCATCATATTCATTAGCCACCCTGCTTTTTCCAGCCACGCACCGAATGCATATCCATCTTGCAAAACGCTTTTGTCAGAAAACCCAGGAAAAGCATTAAGAGGGCAGAGCAAGCGGAACTGGTAAGGGTCGGGCTGCAAGGAAGAAGCACTCGACTTTTATTAGCCGTACAAAGGAGTTAGCATCTGAAACTGATCCCACGTCCACTTATTATGATGGGTTTTGTATCCTCCAAAGAGCAAAGAAAATGGCATCATTCCAGGAAAGGAGCTAGAGCTGAAAAGACCTGCCTGCTTCTGATTGAATCCCCCTCCCTTTAAATATTGATTCTCCTTTTTTTAATCAAGGAGGGGAAGGGGGGAGAAGGGGCAGGGAGGGGCCCTTCCCCCTGGAAAAGGGAAAGCCAGTGTGCAGGAAAGATGTGCTGAATTTTTAATCGAGGTGAAGTTGAACCTGTTGGTGCTGGAGAAGGCCGTTTGTGCTGTTTTCTCTAGAATGCAGAAAGACAATCTAACAAAGTGGAGGGGAATAGACTGCTGGAGCTCAGCAGGAAAACAGGGTGATTAAATTAAAGCTACTTCCATGCATTTGCTTGTTTCTCATTTGTATTGAGCATTAGAAGAGGGTTTCATTTTTTCAAAAATTAGATCTCCCCAGGGCCGCAGCTCAGAGGAACGGTGCGTGCTTCGCATGTCATGTCTACCCCGGTCCAGCTCCTGCATTTCCAGGGACTGGACGGCATCTCTGTGGCGGGGGGGGGGGGGGTTGCCCTCCAGGCGTTGCTCAGGTCCCGGCAAGGGCCCAGTGTTGGTGGGAGCTGGAAGCCAGAGCCATGCGGAGGGCTGCAGGCCTGAGCTCGTGGGCGAGGCCTGGCTTGGTGTGAGCCGCTGACGGTCGCAGGCACAGGCACAGGCCCTGGGAGCCCTGCTTGCTCCGCATCCTGCCTTGCGCGCGCACTGACCGGCTACAATGCCCGCCAGCAGCGCGTGAAGGCATCTGTCCCTTGGGGCCGAGTGCTGCCGCACCGTCAGCGCCGGAGAGGAGGGGCATGCTGATTCCAAGGGAGAGAGTGGCTCTAGACCATGAGGAATTTCCCAGAGCCATATCCCCAAGCAAGCCTCTTTCAGAGCAACCATCACGGTATTACCTTCCCATGCATATCTCAGACAAAGGTTATAGGAAAGAAAAGGAACATCATCATCATGCAAAGTCATTACAGAAACAGGCAAAACTACTGCTGTTGTTGTTAGTCGCGAAGTCGTGCCCGACCCATCGGGACCCCATGGACAACACTCCTCCAGGCCTTCCTGTCCTCCACCGTCCCCCGGAGTCCACTCAAGCTCACGCCGGCTGCTTCAGGGACTCCATCCAGCCACCTCCTCTTCTGCCGTCTCCTTCTTTTTATAAACTATAGTGCATTTTAAATCGTCAGTTCCTTTGTATTGCCCCTCCTCCTGCAGAAAAGGAGAAACGGTTGTGGTTTGTCTGTTTGCAGAGCGGGAAGGAAGATCAGCAGGACCTTTGAAGGCACACTTGAGCCAAACACTTCTGCCTCCAGATCCGGAGGGGACAGGATGCCGCACGGAGAGGGCGGCCTTTCCTCAGCTGGTGAAGAAGCTGCACCCGAATCTCATCAGCCGTGCAGCTTAAGTCCTGCTGGCAGTCCCAAATATGCACAAGAGCACTTTTTCCCAAGCAATACTAGCCAATTCCCAAATATGCAATGGTGTTAGAAAGATGCATGTTTTTAAGGTATGCATACTTTGAAACATGGATTATTCAAAAGAAATGTGCTTGTTCTCATTTTAATCCAAGGGTACTGTTTTTTTGTTTTTGTTTTTTAAGATGCACAGAAGTGCAGACATTTCCCATTTGAACAGCAGAACAGGTTCAATATGGAAATGCCAGTGAGCCGAAGTGAGCTCCCAAGTGATGCTGACTGGTTTAAGTGGCTTCGAAAATCGCTGCTTCCCTCAAACTTATTTATTTATTTGGAATATTTATATGCCGTCCTGTCGCGAAGGCCTCAGGACGGCTTACATAAATAAATAAGAATAATATAAAACATAATACAAGTGAATTTCAGATCCGCCCTGGCTGCAGATTAAAAACATATATAATCCAATATTAAAAGTTATTAAAATATTGTTGGAATAAAAAGGTCTTAACCTGGCGCCGAAAAACAAATAACGACAGCGCCAGGCGGATCTCTCTGGGGAGCGCATTCCATAAGTGGGGTGCCACCGCAGAGGAGTCCCTCCTCCGGGTACTCACCCTCCTAGTATCTTTCACGGAGGGTTCCCAGAGGAAGGCCTCTGCCACCGATTTCAAGGGGCAGGAGGGCAAATATGGACGCAGGCGTTGCTTTAGCTATTCAGGTCCCAAGCCATTAAGGGCTTTGTAGGTAATAACCAGCACCTTGAATTGGGCCCGGACTTCGATGGGGAGCCAGTGAAGCTGGGAGAGGACTGGGGTAATATGAGAATAACGCCCAGTCCCCATCAGCAACCTGGCAGCTCTATTTTGCACCATCTGAAGTATCCAGACTGTCTTCAAGGGCAGCCCCACGTAGAGCGCATTGCAGAAATCCAACTGGGAAGTAACCAATGCATGTGTTACTGTCGCTAGGCAATTGTCCTCCAGGTAGGGACGCAGCTGATGGATTAGCCGAAGCTGAAGGAAAACGCTCCTCGCCACCGCAGTCACCTGAGTTTCCAGGAACAGCTCCGGGTCGAGGAGCACTCCCAAGCTGTGGACACTGTCCTTTAGAGGGAGTGCAACCCCGTCCAGGGCAAGATCCAAGTCACCCGCCCAGCAGCTCAAACCACCCACCAACAGGACCTCCGTCTTGTCTGCATTGAGTTTCAGTTTATTGGCCCTCATCCAGCCCATTGCCTCGGCCAGGCACCGGTTCAGTACAGCCACTGCCTCACCTGGATTGGTTGAAAAAGAGAGGTAGAGCTGGGTGTCATCAGCATACTGATGACTCTGCAGCCCAAACCTCCTCATGACCTCTCCCAGCGGTTTCATATAGATACTAAATAGCAAGGGGGACAAAATGGACCCCTGCGGTAATCCATGGCATAGCTGCCATGGCGCAGAGGCAAAGTCCCCCAGCACCACCTTCTGGAATCGGCCGTCGAGGTAGGAGCGGAACCACTGCCAAGCAGGGCCTCCTACTCCCAATCCTGCTAGCCTATCCAGAAGGATACCCTGGTCGATGGTATCGAAAGCCGCCGAGAGGTCCAGGAGGACCAACGGAACCTTGGTAGAAGACGATACAGCTTTGGTGCTCTCCACCTGCTGGGGGCAGGGCCGTCCTAACAGCATGATGGGCCCCGGGCAAAGCAGTGCACTGGGGCCCCGACGACAACTACGACCACTGTTAATTTTGGAAGTTTTCCGATTTTCCAAAGGGTAACATACACAGATTACTATGGGGCCCATGGGCAAGTGCCCATCAGGTGCTCGCGTGCAGACGGCCCTGGCTGGGGGCAGAACTGCTTCCTACAGCCACTTGAGAGAAGAGCAGCAGAACAAGGGAAGCAGGAGAAGGGCAAGAGATCCAGGATCCTGGCCTATCCTGAAGGGAAGGGGCTTGGAAGAGGGAGCAGACCAGGCTGCAGCTGAGGCAGTGCTGGGCTGAGGAGCTGGACTTGGCGGCCACACTGGACCCTGGGCGGAGGTTCCCCAGCCCTGCTGTGATGGAAGAGGGCACCTTCTGCTTGCAGCCTGGCACTGGTGGCCCATGCAGTTCCTCTCCAGGACTCCGGCCAGGCCTGGCAGCAGCGGCACAGGTGTGCACCGCTTCAGCAGTTCCGGCGTTTTGTGAGCCGGGATCAGCCAGCGGCCCTTCTGCCCGCCCCTCCCCTGCCACGTGGACACAGTTGCGCCTCAGATGCAGATTTTCATTAGTTTTTCCTCACTTGGCTGCTTCATCGATTTCTCTTCATTCTTCTCATTACCAGTCACATCACAGTTGAGAGCTGTTTGAAGAAATCTACAGACAGACAAAAAGAAAGGTGGGAAGAAAAACCCCTTCAGAAAGAGGGTGCCCATGACAGGCACCTGCACAGGCGGGGAAGCAAGTTCTCCTTCTGCCCCAAACTCGCGGGGACTTGCAAGTGAGATGACCGTGCCTGTGCCAGGAGGAGCCACCATGCCCCTCGCCAGTCTGCCCCTGCCACCCCACTGCCAGCAGGACATTCCCACATGGCTTTTGTGGGCTGCATCCCATGTTGCCCTTCTGCGGATGTGGATGCAGCAAGCCAAGATGTAGCCACGGCTGTGCCCCCTCCGTCCCGGCTCCCTTCCCTTCTGCCGGCCACGTCCTCATGCACGCCGTCCTGTTAGGTTGTTCACCTCTGTGTGCACTTTTACAAAAAATTATACTGGACTTGCGCAAGAGCAGTAGGCCTGCAGTTTATCATCTGCTCACCCCCAAAAGGGGGCAAGCTCTCTCTTCCTTTCTTGAGGGCCTTCCAGGCTTGGTCTTCAGGGTGGAGAGCCATCCTGCTTCAACGACGGAGCTTTACCAGGCCCGGGGGTGGGGGTCCAAACAATGAGTACTATTTTTTCTTTCCACAGAGGCAGAAGAGTGGCATAATGCCTTTTTGATTGGTAATGTTAGGAAACATCCCCATGGAGGAATACTGAAATTACGCTTCTATAACAGAACACCCACACACAGCTTTCCCCTTCATGTTATACTGTTCCTGGGGGAAAGCAGAAGCACTTCCTTTGACATAAATGACAAAATTTACTGAAATCTGGAATGATGAAATTATGGAATGGTTATAGTTCACTGTGCAGGTATACAAAATTAAAATAGCTGGAAAAGGCACTCTCGCATGGAATGGTTATCGCTAGAGCCCAGGCAGATGATATCCAGGTAGTCACCTTCCATTCCGCATGGCCCCAAGGCACTCTGTGGCTGGGCTTGCCAGTGGCCAGTGGCCTCAGCGTGGGCCATGAGACTGCCGTGGATCTGGCAGGGGCAGCTCGTGGGGGACACGCCAAGCCACGGGGTGCGGGGAGGCCCTTCCTTGCTTCCTGAGGGGCAGCTTAGAAGCTTGTGAGGGTGAGTTCAGGATTTCGCCCCACATGGCTTGCCATGTTGTCTGAACCCAGAAGACATATGCTTCTCATCTGAGGTAGCTTGCCGAGCCCTTCTCTGTTATTTCCCGTGCGGTGGGCTCAGCCAGGAGTCAGCAGCTGGCCCAACGTCACCCGGGGGCCCCCCGATCGGGCGGGTGCTGAACCCTGTGTCTTCCCTGTCCCAGCCCAGCACTCTTGCCACCGGCCCTGCTGCCTCCCCCACAGGGGGCTGCTGCTCCACCCGGGGTCTTTGGCGCACCACTCCTAGCCTTGGGCCCTGGGAAGGGCAGCTGGGGGCAGCCTCCCTCCCAAATGGTCTTTGGCGCACCACTCCTAGCCTTGGGCCCTGGGAAGGGCAGCTGGGGGCAGCCTCCCTCCCAAATGCGTTCTCTCCCCCTGGCCTGGTGGAATCTCCTCCTGTGCTTGGGACAAAAGCTCTGCCCTGCCCCTCCCCCATCCCAGCACTCCTGTAATCAGCTGCCTGGGGGCACCCAGCCCACCCAAATAAACTCCTGCCCAGTACTTAAAATACAGAAGAGGAACTGCTTGGGTCTCGGCCTGTCAGGAGAGGGTGGCAGGCTGCCGAATGGCCCTTCGCCTCCCCTTCCTCCATTTCCACGGCAGGCAAGCAAAACTGTCCATCAATCAGTGCTTAATGGAAGCTGCATCTCAGGTCTGGCAATCATCCTGAAGGGAATCCAGCCCCACTGGCAGCAGGGCTGCAGAGGGAGGCCTCCCGCTCTGGGCTGTGTGAGGTCAGGCAGGCACGAGGCAGGCTGGCATTTGAGGTGGAAAATCCAAATATCGTGCCCCCGTCCAGAGGGAGAGAGAGAAATGCAGGATGTGCACAGTCGGTCTCGGAAGCGTTAAATGATGTTAACTGGTGCCAGATGATCAACAGCCAAATGAGGGGATCCGCTGCCCCATGAAACCCTGATGGCCCCCCACTGGGTCCAGTGGTCCAGAGGACTGGACGAGCCTTCCCTCATGCCTGTCTTGCACGCAGCTGTGCCCAGGGACCACCCACTCATGCCCTCTGAGCGCCAACCCGCAAAGGAAGATTCCGAGGTCTTCCAGCTCCTGCCTCCCTCATTCCAGCCCGTTAAGAGGCCGGTTGTCTGCAGCATCCCTTCATGGCCAGGGAGGGCTGGCTCCTTGAGCACCATCCAGGACCACTTAGAAGGCAGCAGATGAATCAGTCAATCCAGGGAAAGGGCACCCGACAGCCCTGGCTTTTCCCACACGAGCCCCTGCCAGAGAATGGGGACTGGCAAGGCTGTGCCAGCTCTGGATGCACGGAGCAACCCTTCAGACGAGTGCGTGCTGAATGTGCTCGAGGCACTTCCGTCTAGTGGGTTGCTGAGAATAGCGCACTGCGCGTTTGGGGCTGGGGCTGCAACTCACCGAGGGCAGTGCCAACGGGACCCTCACCTGGGTATGTGAGTCACTGCACATGAAGCTCAGAGATGGAGCTTATCACCCGCTCAGCCGCGAGGCAGGCCTGCCGAAACCTCCATGGCTGCACTCAGCTTGAGCCAAGCTGCCCTCCCGGCTTGCAGGGGTGGAGACGGACGGGCGTTCTGGTGCGGGGTGCTGCCTCGTGTCCGTCCGTGCGCACTGGCATCCCTCAGCCTCTGTGCAAAGGTGCCCGAAGTCTCACGAGGCAGAAGGACAAGTGCAGGGCAAGAAGGGGCTCCTTTTCCCAGCACGGCTTGTTCTGGGGCTCTTCCTCCGTGGCAGGCCTTGCAGACTGCGGCCCTTCCCCTGCCCCGCCCTCCACCTGCTTCTACACGTTCTTGTGGCCCAGTGCTGGCGATTTGCCTGGAAGGGGGAGCCAGGCTGAGGGCTGTGCGGCCAGAGCAATGCCATGCTGAAACTTTCCACCGAAAAATCCTTTTTGGAAAGGACAGCTTCCAGCCCCGGCTGCTGTTCGGTGAGCGTGAGACTTCCAGGGGTGGTAAATGCCCCCCGAAGGTAAGCAACCTTCCCCATGCCCCTTCCCACAATGTGCAACCCTTCGGAGGAATGGCGCGGGCTGGCGTCCGCCTGCTCGAGCAGGCCATGATGTACTGGCGCCGAGTCCTGTTGCGGCTGCACCCGAAGGGCCTGTGCCACAACGCAGCGCGGCAACGGCAGGGCTCTCCGTGCCGCCCTGGCTCTCCTCTCCCGGAGCCTCTCCTCGCGGCCGGCCGAGATCCCGTTGCAGCGGCTGCCCCCCGGTCAGTGGCATTTACAAAGGAGCCCCCCCGCCCCCGCCCTACTGCCAGCCGTGGAGGAGGGGCAGGGACTGGCCTGGTCTCTTCCGACGGTGCTGCGGCGAGGGAGGCGCGCAGGGCGCACCGCCGCCTCCCCGCGCCTTGCACCTGCCCTGGGAGGGAAGGGAGTCCGCGCTGCAGCAGAGGCCCCCCTGCGCCGCCTGGACTCTCCTCGCGCGCCGCACAACTTTGCGGGCTGAACAGGCAGGTTTTGGCAGCCCTGGATCAGTGCCTGCTTCACGGCTCCATGCGCAATATTGCTTATTACCATGTACATGCCCTATTAGCGGGGGAACAAATTAGATTAACCTAATGTAGTACATCATTATTTAACACCGCTTCAGCCCCTGCTGCTCGCAAGCCGCCTTTTCATAATCCGGAAGCTGCGCTCACCCTGCTAAGCGGTTGCTTCACGCTTGCGAGGCACCGGGAGAAGGGGGGTGTCTGGGAGCACCCCTAAGAGTGTTCTGTGACTCCAGTGCGCCCCTGACATTAACCTGAACACCAGCGGCAGGTGAGGAGGTGGGATGGCATTTCCTGCCAGCACCTGCGTCCCCACAGCAGAATTCCCTTCGGAGTAATTGCAAAACCCTTTGGTGCGTCGAAGCCCAGTTGTAATGTTATTAACTTAGCCAGGCAGAAGCGAGCGGGGTGAGGGGAAGCTTCGGCGCTTCTCTCTCAAACTGGAGCCAGGGATAATTGAGTTGAGTGGGACGGAACTGCAGCCTTTCCATCGCCTCGAAAGGTGACAAGGAGCATTTCCATGCCAATTTATCTTTGGGTGACTCCAATAAATTAAAAAAAGAGGACGTTACTGAAAGGGGCCTTGGTTGACCTTTAAAAATGGCCACAAATCCTAATGCTTGTTATGTGCACCCCAAAACTGTCCACACAGCCAGTAATAACAAAAAAGAGCATGTTGACTAAAAATCACATTAAAATACTGCACTTTTAATTTTTTTTCTCTTGGGGAGAAAGAATTCACCTCTGCATTTCATACTTACGGTGTTATGTCTAATGACTATTTCTGCTGTTAAAACTGAAGAAGTAAGGGAAAAAGGGTATTGCCAGGGCAATCTAAAAGTGGCATGTCTGAAAGGCTGGGCCTTAAACTGTAACAGCCAAGAAGTAACCCAGAAAAAGAATAATGGCCCAGGCAGGGTTAAACCATTCGAAATAATCTTGAGCTGGGGAGAAGGAATGCCTTATTTGCAGCACATTATTACCGTGGGATAGCAGACATGTTTACCTGGAAGGAAGCTCCGCTGAATTCCATGGGACTTATCCTCAGGTGAATGCAGCCTTTTTGTGGAAACGTTGTACCTCATTTGCCCATTTTATGGGGTTCCTTTTCTCAAACTCTAAATAAATCTGACATTTGAGGGGTGGATGGATCAGAATCTTTGCACTGCAGGTGCTGGTTGTTTGGAAGTGGTTTGCTTAGGGCTTTTGAAGAGATGCCATTTCAGTGAAGTACAATGTCCTGGGCAGTAAACGGATCAACATTTGGTGCATCTTCACTTTTAACAGCCCTGAAGAACCATATCATAATATTTTAAGGACAAATCAACCTACCAAAATGAAACAACCTTTTAGCACTAAAACACTTCTTTGGATAATGTTTTAAAATATTAAAATGCAAAAGTGCCTAGGTGAAAGAGTGCTTTAACACTAATCTTTAAAACCTACCTTTTGGCTTTCTAGATATTTTTGCCTGATTTTTTCCTTTAAAAATCTCCAATCTTCAGTCTAAAATGTACTCAGAACACTTTCCTCGGATTAAGAAGTTTTTACAAGTCATGGCAGAAATTGGGCAACTAAAGCACCATTGTGCAAATAAAACAAATCCCATAAATATGCTTCTTCACTGTAAATAGATCTGCAGAGGGAGAATGCCACCTCCCTGCTTATCCTTTGCAAGCAAGCAAACCGGAGGTGGGTCGCATAAGCCAAGCCGTTTGTTCTCCCCCAACTTGGCTTTGTTTCCTTGCTTTATTGCCCCCTAGTCTTTGCATTTAGGATGTTTTAATTTTCCATCTGTAGAACTGATGGCAGCTGATCAGGCCTGTCATCATCATTGATTAGCTGTTTTGGGGAAGAATTTCTAAGCATGTTTTGAGCCTGTAATGCTTCCCTGGTCTGATTTTCTGCAACCTGGAAAAGTGGGTTGTGCATTACATTTCCACTAGGGATGGCCAGAGGATAGTGCAGGACACGAGGTCCGGCCTTGGCACATGCACCAATCAAGCATGACAAGAAGCGAGAGGGAAAAAATGGATTTTATTCAATCACAAGCAAATGGGTGATTGACCTGGAAAACATGGTGCAGTTCCCTTTTATACCTTCAGTGACCAGGTGCCAGTGACAGACACTCATTGAACTGAAATTCCTGCTCGGATGCTGATTGGCACACTGGAATTCTGGTGGTTTCTGCTCTCGCCTGGGATGCCAGGGCTTGGAGCAGCCATGGATTCTGTGCTCCTTGCCTCTGTGGCTCGGCTCTGATTGCTTCAGCACTGCAGAAGACCATGACTAGCCCGCTGCATTTAATGCCGGCTGGCCAGGCATGTCCTGCAGTAGCAGGTGGGAAAATAAGTTCTGTTCATCTTTTAATACAAACACATGACCATCTTCACACTTGCAAGTCACTATGCAAACTAAACCTTCAACACTTCTCTACAGTTTGCATTGGAATGCTCCATTAAAGAAGTGTGTATATTTGGGAAGATAATATTCCAAAATGCATTATTTTAAAACAACTGTTTGCATAACTTAGGCAAGAATACATGCATTATACCAATTGTGTACATAAGTGAATTTCTATGAATTTTCGTGAATTTCTAAAATGGTCTTAGAATCATAGAATAGTAGAATTGGAAGAGGCCAGAGGGCAGCCGGGTCTCAGCCCCTGCTGCTGCAGGACACCATCCCATTCAGATGGCTGTCAAATGCTTTTGGAATGCATCCAGCGAAGAGGAGCGCACGACTCCCCAGCTTAGAGGTACTGATCTGACAGAGAGGAAGTTCCTCCTGGTGTCTAGTCTAAATCTGGTTTCTTTAAACCTGAGTCCGTTATTCCGTGTCTTGCACTCTGGGATAAATGAGAAGAGATCTTGTCCTTCCTCTTTGTGACAGCCTCTCAGTTACCTGTGGAGGGCTATCATATCTCCCCTCAGTTTTCTCTTCCGGAGGCTGAACATGCCCAGTCCTCTCAACCTCTCCTCATAGATTTGCCTCCAGCCCCTGAATCATCCTCGCTGCCCTCCTCTGTGCCCTTTCTAGCTTTTCTGCATCTTTCTCAAATCTTGGTGCCCAGAACTGCACACGGCACCCCAGGTAGGCCTGACTAGTGCTGAGTATAGCGGAACTCGTACTCCACGTGTTTTGGAAGTGATGCTTCTGTTAAAACATTCAGAAACAGCGTTTGCCCTTTCTGCGGTTACATCACATCGTTGGCTCATATTTAGCTTGTGATCTGCAACAACCCCAAGATCCTTCTCATTTGCAGTTTTGTTGAGCTGATTGTTCCTCGGCTTGTAGCAGCACATTTGGTTTCTTGTTCCTAAGTGGAGGGGTTTGGCATTTGTCCTCACTGAATTTTAGTCTGTTCTTTGCCCAGCATTCTAACCTGTATCTTAGCTCTTTCTTTCAGGGTATTTGCTATTCCACCCAGCTTTGTATCATCTGGAAATTTAATCCTCTTCCTTGTACTTCCTCATCTCAATCATTAATAAATGATCAATGACAATCATTCATAAAAAGCCAGATATTCAAAAACTGATACATTTGGGGAAGCTGTAACTGAGAAATCTGTACGTCTCTCATTCTTACCTCGGGTGTCCCGCGTCTCTTATTTCAGCCCATGTCAGTGTGCTCAGCGCTCTTCTGCAGAATTCAAGCTTCGGAGCGTGCCGGCTCTCTCCTAAAGTTTTGTGTGCAATAAAGCGTGGCCTGGGCAGGAGCGTAGCTGCCTGGTCCTGCGCGCCGTCCCAGGTGTGTGGAGCCCTGAGCACGGACAGCCCCGCCCTCACCCTGTGACTGAGTGGAGATGCTGGGCTTGTTTCGCCGTGCTGGCACCCGATTTTCTCTGCCTTTATGCAGCGGTTCCCTGTGGCTTCTGGCTCCTTTTATTATGTGGCGGGGCACTCCTTCTCGTCTGCCATGCTGACTTGCCTTGGGATTAATCCGTTCTCCGGGCAGCTCACCATTCCTACTTCTGCCTGTGCACCAGGCCTTCTGGGCAGGTGATCTCCTTCCGGACCTTTAGAACCGCACAGCTATGGGTGCTGGCACTGCCCTCTTGCCTGCGCTGAAGCTCAGACCCCCCAGGCTGCCTGGGCAGTTGCACTGCCCCCTGCCTGCAGCCCTGCCTGGGGTCGCCCCCTTTTTGTCCTGCACCAGCTGCCTCCTGAGCTGGGATCCGGGTGCCCTGAGAGGCTTTCCTGGGCCTTTAGCCAGGGCGTGTCTCCACACCCATCACTTCGGCCAGCGCCTGTCCCAGCTGCCCTCAGGGGGCCCTGGAAAGAGCTCTGCTCTGGGGGCAGGGGAGCAGCACACACCGTGCATTTGCCTGGCCGCTGTGCTTCGGGTCCTTGCCAGGGAGGCCCAGGGCGAGAGGAGGGCGTGTGCCTGGGGCAGGACGTGGGTGCGCTGCGTGCAGGGAGCTCCGGGGCCGCTTCCGTGCTGTTTTGCTGCCCGGCCAAGACCCATGCCGACACTCCCATGCTGACTGTCGCTAATTGCTTTTATGCCGCCTTATTTCATTTTATTTCTGCTGATTGACTTTATACTGCTACTTAAATTTTAGTGTTTTTGCTTTGAATTGCTCTGCCAACTTAAGAAATAAAATTGTAGCCTTGATTCCTTGTAAGCTGCCCTGGGAATCTGATGGGGGACCGGGTGTCCTGCAGGGCATCGCTTGCCCGTTCCAGAACTGCCATGGAGGGATCTTGGCAGCACCGGGGTAGGTCATTCCCTGCCTACGGCCTTGGGACCCACTGCAGCCTGCCGGCTCCAGGCTTGACAGACCAGGGCAGCCATGCCAGGCCTGTGCTTGCAGCAAAGGAGCTGGCAGAATCCAGGGCGGCCAGCTCATTTCAGGGCACCTGGGAATCCCGGAAGCTGCCCTCCGCCCAGCCTGGCCCAGCCCAGCACAGCACATTCTTCCAGGCCTTGGGCAGCCACAAACACGGGCTGTGTGGGTGTGCGAGTCCAAGCCCACATGGGTGCATGAGTGTAGAAAGCCCACATGAGGTTCCTGTGCTTGACCGGTTGCAGGACGGGCCTGATCTGACCTTGGAACATGGAAAGGGAGAGGCATTTTGGGAGGTCGGGAGGCCTCTGCAAGCCCCCTTGTGCTTCTGGGCAGCTGCTTGTGGCCCCCTCCCAGGCCTGGCTAGCCCATTCTGCTCCTGGGGCAGCTGCGAGGTGGTGTGAGGACAGCCCTGGGGAGCAGAAGAGGAGGATCCTTGGTTTGTTCCTCAAATAACGAAGCATCAATACGATACAAGTTCCCATCATCTATATATCCCCAGGAGCCGGCACGGGGGGTCTCGGGGGGTTTATTGCCCACCTTGGCCATATTGCCGGCCAGTGGCTAGCAAGAGAGGCATGCGTGATTAACACTGAAATAATCTAAGTAGCAAAAGAAATGTGGGGAAAGAGGGCTGTTCTCAACTTGCCCATAAATCAGCCAGCAGTTGATGTGCTGCTGTCAAATTGGGCATTTATTTTGATCTTTTAAAATGTTTGTGTGTTTGTCTAGAAGAAACAAAAAGATTTAACATTCCATTCCCTTTAATAAAACTCAGAGTACTTGGAAAGTTTAATTTAATTTATGTCACAGTTTAGATTTATTGCAGCAGGGAGGATGAAAATAGACTGACTGGTGTTTTGACAGTTTCAGTCTCTGGTTGCCAGGCAGCCACAGGCTTTTGTTGGAAAAGGATGCGAAGGGAGAAGCCAAATGGACTGGCAAGTGCGTGGCTGTTCTGGGGATGCCAAGATCATCCTGGACCGAGGACGGTGCAGAGCTAGTCTGTGCGCTCATCGAGTCTTGAAGGCTGCACGCGTTCCTTGTCCTGGCGATCCACACTCTGTGTTCCCAAATGGTGCATTCTGCAGCCTGCAACCTGGTTGGCCCTTTATCCTGTAGTTTTGCTAGTCAGGGAAAGGAACAGAACACAATCTAACCCAAATGCAAAGAGTGCTTCTTCAGCCATCTGTGTCTTCTACTCCTTTAAAGGGAAACTCTGATTACAGAAAGCAAGAGGACTTCCAGCTCTGCAGTCTGCAGTCTGCAGTCTGCAGCCCGAGTCCTGTGGTGGTGGCAGCGGCGACGATGAGGAAGCAGCCATGCTGGTTCACAGAAGAGCACGGAAGGTTATGGTGGACAGAGGAAGAGCGGCCGGCTAAAACCTAAGGCTTGAGGGGCTTAAAGGTCCCCCTGGCACCAGTTCAGCAGTGATGGGGAAGAAGGTTGGTTGCTGGAAATGACAGCTGGGGAAGGCGCCAACTGTGCAATGGGGGACCTCTGAGCATTCACAGATTTCCTCTCAGCTCAGCTCCCTTTGCAGGGCAGGCTGAGCACCAGAGAAGATCTGTGGACTCTGAAGGGATGGATTCTGAAAGGGTTTGTCCCACCCCTGGTATCGATCATGGACTATTCATATCAAAAATCAGAGTAAAGCTGAGGAAGAGCACTGTGAGAGGTATCGTGCCAAAATACAACTTCAATAACAACCCCGAGGAATTAAATGTAGAACAGATTTGCATTAATGAATCGATTAACCATGAGCCAGAAGAACTGTGGACTGAATCCAGAGGCGTGGTTAGGATTGAATGCCAAAAGGCCACTCGTGTCGCAAAAAGGAAGAAAACAACTAGGTGGGTGAAAGAAGACACGTTCCTAGTGGTTAGGGCCAGGTGAGAAGCAGAAGCAAAAGGTGACAGAAATAGGGGCAGAATCCTGGATGCAACTTTTCAGGGCTGTCATGCAGAGACAAACAGTGTGGTGCAGTGGTTAAGAGCATGGGATTGGGACTCAGAGGATCTGGGTTCTAGTCCCCGCTCAGCCATGGAGCCAACTGGGTGACTTTGGGCCGGTCACAGACTCTCAGCCCAGCCTACCTCACAGGGTTGTTGTTGTGGGGGTAAGATGGAGGAGGAGAATGATGCAAGCTGCCTTGAGCCCTTTGTAGGGAAAAGGCAGGGTATAAATCACAATATAAATATAAATAAATAAATATTCCAGTGGCCAGTGCAATGAAATAGAGGAGAATAATAAAAGAGGAAAAACAGGAGACCTTTCCCAGAAGAACCAAGAAATGGAAGGAAAATGAAAATCTGTATTAGGAATGCTGGAAGACAAATAAGGGGGCATATTCTCTGGCCAGGATAAAATAAAGAGAAGATAGAAAGAATAGGTGGAGAGCTATACAGATGAGATGAAAAGATGGCAGATTCTTCTGAAGAGGAGGAGCAGTGCCGTTTTCAGCAAGAGCCTGAAATATTAGAAAGCCAAGTGAAAGCTGCTCTGATAGCAGCTGGAAGGAATAGAGAGGACACCAGTAGAGAATAGAGAAGACACTGTTCCAAGCCGCAGAGACTGGATAAGTCCAAATTTGAACAAGGATAAGCAAACAAATATAGAAAATCAAGCAATGGCTCACAGAGTGGAATTGTTCAACATACATCCCAGTTCTCAGGAAAGGAGATGCAAAAGAGTACAGCAACCACAGGACCATTTTACTAATTTCCCACAGAAGCAAAGTGATGGTTGAGTAGCTGCAACAAAGGCTATTATTACCCTCCATGAAGCGAGAAATGCCTAACTCTCGTGTTGGATTCTGAAAAGGAATATCTCAAGTATATGTTTGCTACTGGAGTGCTCCTATGGATTTCAGAAGATGAGTCTCTTTTTTGTACACTACAGCAAGGCCTTTGACTGTGTGGGTCATGAGAAGCTTTGGATAGTCCTGAAAGAAATGGGGGTGCCTCCACACTTGATTGTTCACTTCTACTGTGGACAAGAAGCTACTGTCAGGACAGAATATGGAGAAGCAGAATGGTTTCCTGTAGGCAAAGGTGCCAGAGAAGGGTGCATTTTCTCTCTCTATCCATTCAATCTCTGACACTGTAAGGAAAGCTGAGTTAGTATCAGAGGAAGCAGGAGTGAAAACTGGCAGGAGATAATTTAAGATATGCAGATGATAAATAGCAGAAAGCAATGAATTGAGAGAACAAGTGAAAGATGAGAGTGCAAAAGCAAGACTGCAGCTGAATATAAAGAAATAAAAATTCATCACTACAGAAAAATTACACTACAGAACTTTGATGTCAACAATGAAGAAATAGAACTTGTGAAAAGTTTCACGTACCTCGGCTCAGTCATCAATTCAAAGGGAGATGGCAGCCAAGAAGTGTGAAGACTGAGACTGGGAAAAGCAGCAATGAAGGAACCAGAAAAGATAAGGACACTTTACTGGAGACCAAGGTCAAGATCATTCAAACTATTGTGTTCCCTATCACAGTGTGAAAACTGAACAGGGAAGAAATCTAACTGGAAGAATACTGATGCATTCAAACATGGTGCTGGAGGAGAGCTCTGTGAACCCTTGACCAACAGAAAGATGAACAGGTGAATGCAAACCAAACTTGCCCTGGAAACCAAAATGATGAAGCAGGAGCTGTCATGTTTGGGCACATCATGGAATGCAAGACTCCCTGGAGAAGACAATCATGCTAGGGAAAATCAAAGGTAGAAGAAGAAAAGGAAGACCACTGTGAGATGGAGTCATTTCATCATGGCTGCAAGCGCTGAGCTGTCATGGATAGAGATTTTGGAGGTCTTTCATTCATGGGGTCGCCTTAGATTGGTGATGACTAGACAGTGTAATGGAAAGCCAGCCAGGATTCCCCACTCCCCTGGTCAACTGGGCCAAATCCTGCCCAGTAATACCCTGGTCCCAGAACCTGAGACCAGCCACTGGATTCAGCATATGACAAGCCCAAGCTTGGGGAAGAAGCAACTTTATTAAAAGGTTAAAAATATGGGTGGATGGTCTGAAACGTACAACTTAAAAGGAGAAAAGCAGGGAAGAGGGGGAAGGGAGGGGGGAAAGGAGGCTGGACAGCAGCAATGAGAAATGTCCCAGCCAACCAAGGACTCCACTCTCAGGGCCTTGTTGGCCCACTTGGGCAAGAAAATAACTTCTAGCCCAGCCTTCTACCAGCACAGCTGATGAGGACGCCACAGCAGTCCGAAATATGGAGGAATGGTGGTGGGACGGAACCTCTCCCAGAGAGAAACAAAAGGTGCGCAGCTCTTCGGGCTTCATTCCCCGCACCCAGCGAGTCAGCGGACTCGCATCCCCAGCCCTTGGGGACTGGCCATTAGCTCCGGGCGCCGGTCACCAGCTCGCCACTGCTCGCCACCTCCGGTGTCCTTGAGGCCAATTTGGAGACTTCTCAGCTCCCTGGTGGAGGAGGAAGGGCAGTGTGTCCCGCAGGCCTTGGCCACCTGCTTCCCACCAGGCTGGCAACGGGTATTTGCAGCATTTGGCCATTTTGGAGTTGCCCTTTCTCTGTCATCTGGCGCTTAGAAAGCCGGGTCACATTGCAGACAGCACATAATGACAGCAGCCTCTTCAAAGTGGGATGATGCAAGAACTTCCAAATGAACATTGAAAATGAGTTGGCATCGTTTGAGAGGCTGGGAATGCAGAAGTAGAACACAAAAGATACTATCTTAAAAGAATCAGTGACTTACTGGGGAGTTCGTGTCAAGGCAGAGTGAATCTTACCTTCTTCATGTTGATTTCCAAAGAATGAGACTACAGTTGATTTAAAAAATCCATTTTCTTGATGAAGGTAGCAGCTCCCTCTGGAACTCTGCATCATTCTGCAGAAGAGGGATGACGTGGTCTGCCGTTACCTCTTCCGCTGAGGGATGCTCTGTTGCTGTCCTCATCACTGGCATGGGCTTGGCCATGAAGCGTGGCCATGCTTGCTGGTCCTGGGGCTTTGGCAGCGCCTGTGTGTCTTAGGAATGCACTGCTTGGTCTGATGGCCCGCATTTGACAGAATGCAACGGAGAAGGAAGTTGCCCCGCCGCGCTGCTTGCTTGGCTGTTGCCCTGTGGAAGCAGAGGGCTAGCCAGGTCTGGAAGTGGTGGAAAGGCCCTTCTCGGCACCGCTGCGCTCCGCCAGTGCCATGACTCCCCGCCACCCGCATGGGGTGGTGGAACGGGTGTGGGGGGTGCAGCTCGGAGGCCCCGCTGCCACTGGGGGCTGAGACAGGCGTGTGCTGCACCCTGACCTGGGCTGGGCCGGGACTGTGAGGAGAGGGAGCGCAGGGAAGATGGCCCAGCACTGGGAAAACAACCCTCTTGTAAAGTGATTCCTAGCAACAATACGTTCTTGGCTCCAATTGTGGCAAATTTTCCTTGAAAAGGGGGATGTGTTGGCCCCTTTCCTCAACACCCCATTGAAATGGGCACCTTCTCCATGGGTGGGGGGGATGCTGTTTCTCAGAAATGGGGAGCCTTCCACTGCTAATTGGCAAGGACCATGTGCTGCTGTCACTGATGTCCTGAAATGTTTTCATCTCTAATTCATACTGAATTGGCCCTTCATTATGCTGAAAACATTAAAATTTCATATGAAATAAATATTAATTCTTTGCATGGAGAATGACACCCCATCTATCTCATGTACAAAACATTCATTTGAGGCTCATCATGATTTTCTTTCATTGTGCTGAGGGGAAAACTGTGAGTACCTGTTTGTGTATGTACACACATGTGTGCGTGCTTTCAGCCTCAATCTCTTGCAGAAACTCATTGATACACCCTCTCCCTGGATTGCCTTCACAGGAGAAAGAAGGCTAGAGGGCTGCTGCAGGTTCTTGAGAAAGACGCTCTCTTCCCACGGGACTCTGTTCTATCTGTCCATGGAAACCATGGTCCTGGGTTCAGGAGATACAGTGGAACCTCGGCTCACGAATGCCTCAGTTCATGCCCAAATTGGGTCGCAAACAGAAATTTCAGAAAAATTTTGCCTCAGGTTGCGAACTCTGCATTGGGTGATGATCACGATCGCGCCCGTCTCCCCTGCACGAGTGCTGCTGCGCCCATGCAGGGAAGATGGGCGCGATTGTGGTCGTGCGGGGGCGGGGGATGGCCGCAAACTTTGTTGTTCTTGGTTACTTGGCTGTTCTTTGTTTCAGATTTTTGTGATTAAAAAAATGGTTACAGAACGGATTAACCTTATTTACATTGAATCTTATGGGGAAATTTGATTTGGGTTGCGACCAGTTTGGGTTGTGACCAGAGTCGTGGAATGGATTAAGTTTGTGAGTCATTGTACCACTGTACAACAAGCCATAGCAGTATGGGAAAACCACAGAACAAATGGGTGTTTCTTAGCATGGTTTCTGAACAGCAAGCTTGCCACGGTGAAACGTCATGACTGGGTTCAGACAGCAGGACAGACCAACAATAGTGAAAAACCACCATGGCTTGGCTTGCTGTCTGGACCCATTCTAAAGCAGAACCAAAAATAGCCTTGGCAATATGCAAGGCCCTTAATGTGCAGCCACACAAGTAGAACCATGCTCGTTATCAGAGGGCTTGCCGGAGCGGGATCAAGGTCCTGTCCATTTGCTCCTGTCCAGTCCTGTGGCAACTGGATCAGCCTCGCGTGCAGGACATTCGGCAAACGGCACCATGCCCTGCCTGCACGCGGCCCCGTGGAGGCATCCTGTCCTCAGGGTGGGAAGAGCAGCCAGTCGGTGGCTGCGGGGGCACCTTCCCAGGGTGCCAAGCTGGGCATCCTCACTGCTCGCCCCCGCAGCATCGCCCCGGTCCGGGCAGGGGCCCTGGGCCATTTCCGGCCCAGGCTGGCGGAGTCGTGTCCTTATCCGTGCAGCTGGCTCCGTGCAGCAGCTGCTGTTTGCCTGCACTTTGCACAGAGAGGCTCTGCCCAGTGTAGACGTATTTCGGATGGATTTGCAGCTTAGCCTGCTTCAGTGTCAACATCTAAATAATTTCACCCCCTGAGCAGTATGAACAGGAGTGTTTACACTCTCTGCCGCTGACCTAAAACAAATGTTTATGGAGGCGCTCCCTGCGCTCCGAGCCAGAGCGCCCGCAGCAGCCCCGGTGCAGCCTGAGCTCGCAGATGCCGCTGCCGGAGCAGATGCGCGGCTGGTGCGCAGCCCTGACCTGGGCACCCGGGCAGCTGCCTGCCAGCGCCCCGCCCCGCGGAGCATCCGAGGCCTCCCTTGCACGGCGGCCCGGAAGAGCACTCCTTCCAGCCGGACCTTGCGTGCGGCTCTTGACCTTGGCACGAATTTCAGTGGCCAGGACTCTGACATGAAGCCTCCTGCTCGGAGACGGCTAAGGGGCCGTGACTTGAAGGCTGGCCCTGCCGAGCTCTGCCCCCTGGGAGGAAGAAGCACGGATGCAGGCGGCCAGCCTAGGCTGTCTCCCCTGCTTGGCTCCACTGCAGGGTTTCCTCCGTTACCTCTGAAATCCATCTTAAAGGCATGCCCAGGCTCACCATCCGGTCTGAGGGAGGGGGAGAGGGAGGCGGGGGAATAGAAAGCAGCACTGGCAAGCCCTCACTGCCCTTATGCAGATCTTTGGTGCGACCATGCTTAGCATCTCAGTTCGGATCTGGTCGCCTTACCTGAAAATGGGCATTTTGGGGAGAAGGGCAACAAAAATGACCAGGGAATCGGGCTGCAGCGGCTCCCTGTGAGGACTGGCCCCTGCAGCCTGACTGTGCAGCTTGGAAGGAAGGAAGGAAGGAAGGAAGGAAGGAAGGAAGGCAGGCAGGCAGGCAGGCAGGCAGGCAGGCAGGCAGGCAGGCAGGCGAGTGACAGGAGACTTGGGAGGGGTGTGTAAATCCTGCCTGGTGTGGAGCAAGTGGAGAGGGAGGCTTTCTTCTCCCTCTCCCATACCACTTGAACCCGGGGCCATCCCATGAAGCTGACTGGTGGGAGACGGGGGACAGGGAAAGGAAGTCGTTCTTCATGCAGTGGATGGGTAAACGGTGGAATTCGCTGGCACGGGAAGCGGAGATGGCCAGAGGCGACTGGACAGTTCCCGCGGGGGGGCTCTGTGGCTACCGGCCTGGCTGGCCGCGCGCTCCCTGCTTCGCCGGGGCGGCCTGCCCACAGCACCTGGGCGGGAGGAGGCCTTGCGGCACCCTGCTGGAGGGGTCCTGCAGGTGGCTGGCTTGCCGTCCTGTGTATGGAGGGCTGCCTGGGTGGAGTTTGGGGCTGGTCCAGCAGGGCTCATCTTGTGTTCTTACGAGAAATGCTTTCCTGGGCAAGGGTCCACAGGGTGAAGCTTCAGGCGGCAAAGATCCCCAGCATCTGAGTCCCCATCTTGCTGAGGAACCACCCACCCATTCCGATTTCAGTCTTTCAGCCTTTCCTCCCTCCCTCCTCCTTGGCTGCCTTGTGTTTGAATGCCATGCAATGATAACAGCTCTATTAGCTCCTGATTAATACCTTTGCTTTTAATCACTGCCGCATGAATCGTCTGCATTTCTACAGCTTGTTTAGTGTACAGAGCACTGTGAAAATCCCCTCCCATTTATCCTCACAACAGCCCTGTGAGGCAGGTCGCTGTAATGGAAAACACGCCCGAACGGAGCATTGCAATGCTTCCCCCTGTTTAATGCCTTGTTCTACATCTCAGTAATAACATAATTGCCAGCAGTATATTAAGCGAGCGCCTTTAATGCTTGTGGTTACCTTTTCTGTTGCATTCAGATGCGGCTGCCATCCCTCTGGGAATTTCTTGAGCTGCTGCTCATAATTAGATTTCACCCCTTGAAAAATGGGATGATTTGCCCCCACCTATTCAAAAGAGAAACAATAAAACCTTCCTTGGAAATTTTCCGAATGCATTACCACATAAACATTCAAAGGCTCAGGTTGTAAAGCAAGGAGGCGCCATAGGCGTGGGTCAGAACCCTTCAGCCCCGAGGACGCCCCTGCAGGACAGGGCCAGCCCCCTCTCTTATTTCGCAGGACAGCCTCCTCTCACCTCGCACACTGGTTTCTGTGCCAGAGGCCATGATGGGTTGCCGTGACGTGTGACCCTGAGAATCCGTGGCTCGTTCTGCGGGCTGCTTCAGCCATGGCAGGTTGTCATGCCATCTGAGTCTGGATGGCCAGTCCCATCGAGTGTAGGTATTATCGGGGGGGGGGGGGGGGGGTTGGCAAGAAGGGAGACGCCGCTGCTGCTGTGGGGCCCCCTGGCCAGCCTCGGTGCTCCTGCGACCGTGGGTGGCTGTGTCAGGCCCACTGTGCCGTTTCTGCTTTTCAGCCCGCTTTCCCCTGCCTGCATACCGGGGACTCTGGCTGGGAGCAGCTCCTCCGGAGCGCCGCCCCAGCCTGGGTGAGGCTGCCCACGTTGACAAGGGGGACTAAAAACAGTCTGGGGAAGCAGGGCTTTGTTTTCTCTATCCATAACTGAGAATGATTGACTGTGGAGTTCTGGCGCCTGGGCTGGGGCGATATCTGGAGTGGGGGAGCTGCCAAGGGGCAGCAGGTGCCAACCTTGGACGTTACCCAGAAGAGGCTCCAGCGCATTCTCCCCCTTGCCTTTTCTTGACAGCTGTCGGTGAGCTGCCAAGACGTGAACGATCTTTCCCTATGAAAAGGGGCTTTGGGGTGTGAAGTCCTCCCCAGAGCAAGAACCACAAGAGTCCCCCTTTCGGTTCCAACGAGGGTGCATGGTTTGTACTTTGTGGCGAGTTTTGAAGGGCTTGGGAAAGTGCAAAACTGAATCTTCCCACCCTTTTTCCAAGGGAAAAGAAGTTCAGACAGCTAGACAACTCACCTCGGGGTCTCTTCATGAAAAAGAGTTTTGCGTGGAACCAGGCGGTTTTGGACTGGGCCATATGTCTGTGCAAGCTTGACTCCAAATTAATTCTAAAAAATGTGAAAGCATTTTGACAAATTTTATGTTAAAAAGGGGGTGATGAGCCAGTGACAGCCAGGGGGCAAAATGTTGTGTGAGCACAGGTGCAGAACTGACTGGTCGGCTGGGCTGCTTTGCTTTCCTTCCCTTTTCTGGTTGTCCCACACTTTGGTTGTGGAGCTGGGAGCGAAACGCTCCCCTTGCCGGGCAGAACTCGCTCCCAGCGCTGGGGAGAGAGAGGGCGCGTCCCTCTGGGGAACAGATGCTGCCCTGCTCCGAAGCCACGCGCAGGTGTGCTTGCAAGGGGCAGTGTGAGGAAGCTGCGCCGTGTGGCAGGAGGAGGGCCACTGGGGACCTGGTATCGGGGGCAACCTGCCTGGCCACTGCAGGGAAGAGCACATGCGGACATGTCTAAAGTCTAGGTTTCCCCCAAGTGCAGAAGCAGAGAGAAACCGAAGGATCTGAGAGAGGGAGGGAGGGAGCAGTCGGGGGTGGGGATGGGGAAAGCAAGATGAAAAAGTGCCATAATAATATTAATAAAGATGTGACGATGTTTGGGGGGAAAGGCTTGCTGATTCAAACAGTTAATTAAAATGCACTAAGGGAAAAATCTATACTGAGTGAATTAATCTCGTCTGCAATCATCCGGCCCGTTCCCAGCAGCTTTGCCAGCGTCATGAATCCAAGATACGGCCTCATCCCAGTAGCAGCCTTGGTGCTGCGGCGACTGAAATATTCCAGTCTTGTTCCCATAATAGCTTCTGTCAGTGTTACTGACAGGCTGGGCATTAAGTCTTTGGCAAAATTGTAAGGGTTATTAACATGCGAGGTTCTCATATCCTTTGACAGCTGTCTTCTCCCTCCGGATGCAGACAGCGGATCTGGGTTTTCTGGCCCAGCCTCCGTCCTGTGTGTACCTCCTGGGCCCCACCTGAGAGATCTCTCTCTGCAGGCTGGATTTGACCGCTGAGTGTCCCTATCAACTCAGTAAGCCTTTTGCAACCCACCACCCATAGTTGCCTTTGGGCAGCCCCTGACTGGGCTTCTTGTGCTCCCCAAGCCCCCTGCCCGCAGAGCCGGTCTGTGGCATCTGACACAAAAGATCCCAGCTCCCAGAGAAAAATGGGGGCAGGTGGGGAGCTACCTGTCCATTTGCTAGCTTAAGTAAGTACCGGCACTATTAAAATGAAGGAGCGGAAACTGCTCTAGGTTCCAGCCCTGCCCGTCCTCTCTCCTGCCATGACCTGCCACCTCTGTCACCCATCCTGCCACCTGTCACGTGGCCCCGCAACCCATCCCAGCCACCCCTCCAAGGAAGGCAGGAAAGGTCACTTGCCAGTAGCCAGGCTGGTCCCTAACACCCTTATGGCCAGCCAGGGAGCCCGATCCAGAGCCCCTTTCTCTTGGCTAGGCCGAAGCGCCCTGGGGCAGGCGGCCTCCGCATTGCCCGTCCTTTCCCGCCTCAGGAATCCGCCAGTCGAGCACACAGGCACCCCGGGGATCTCTGCTCCCACCGCAGGCACCTGAGGCAACCTGGTGCACCGCCAGCCAGGAAGGCTCAGGCGAGGGGCCCTGTGGGGAAGCTTGCCTGGCTCCCGGCTGGAAGCGGCCGAGGCAGAGGGGGCTTCTTGCTGCCGCCCGCAGACAAGCCCCTGGTTGCTCCCCCGGCGGGGAATGCCGGCCGTCGGGATCGGCCAAGCAGCAGGCACCTAATCCACTTCTATCTAGTTACTTTGGCAGCTGCCCTGTTAAATGGAATGGGCTATTGATTTTTGTCTCACTTCCAGCCAATGTATTTTCCATCACGGCCCTGAGCAGAAGAGAAGAAAAGCACTCCTTATTAGCTCTTCTGCCGTGCTGGCAGAGAAGTGAGTTGCGGCAGGATGAGTGGGCCAGGGGCGCCGCTGCTGGGAAGCCCGCCTGCTGTCCCGCAGGCGCAGGAGGTCTCTGGTGCACCCTGCAAAAGCTGTGGTGCCAGCATCTGGCCCGTGGGAAGGCCCCCGAGAAGCGTTTCTGCTGGGCCTGGAGGTGGGCCAGAAAAGAGAGCCTCGGCCATGCCCCTGCAGGGAAGTGCCGGGCTCTGTGATCCTGAGGGGTTTGTGAAGCATGTGGCCGGGGGGGGGGGGGGAGCAGGGGTGATGCACAGGTGCAGCAGGGCCATGCAGGCCACCCCTTCACTGCAGTAGTGCCAATTGCCCACCTTCTGGCTCCCTGTTCTGTGCCTTCCCCCTTCAGGGAAAAAAATCAGGTTCACCTGTCCTAACCCTCCCACCAAGCAGGTCTGGGTCTTACGAGAGGGGGAGGAAAACCCCTCCTGTTCCATGTTCTTCACACCTTGCATTATTTTAAACGCCTCTGTCGCGCCTCCCCTTCCTGGCCTTTTCCTAAGCCTGGTTGAGGCAGCCGCTCCTCAGAGGGGAGCTACTGCAGCCCTGATCATTTCTGTTGTCCCTCCCTGTTCTTCCTCCAATTCAGGCATGTCCTTTTTCAGGTAAGGCAACCAGGACGGAGCACAATATTCCAAGTGCAGCCACACCATAGATTTGATAGGGGAAGTGCGATTCTGGCAGTTCCACGTCCTGCTGTCTTCCTAATTTTGCCTAGGACGAGGTTTGCCTTCCGCACAGCAGCTGCACACTGGGCCGCCGCTTCCGCTGCGCCGCCCCCCGCTGCGCCAAGACCCCTCATCGCTCCGCCACTGCTGGCTCGGGTCCCATCAGCATGTAGCTGAAGGCGGGTGCTTTGGCACAACGTGCCTCGCTTCACGCTTGCGCACTGCTCTGGGCTTCTCCGCTCTCACGCTCCTCTCCTACTGGATGAGGTGCTTCTGGAGGAGATGGGCCACGGGCAGGCGTTGCCCTGCGAGGCCTCTGCTTCCACTGGCTGCTGCGGCATGACCGCAGATGCGCGTGGGCAGTGCGCAGGGGCTGGACGGCGGTGCTGGCTGCTTCCCAGGATCGCTGTGACCAGTCAATGCCTCTGGCGCACCGCAGAGGTGCTGGCACCGCGTGCCTTCCAAAGCGCCCCAACTCTGGGAGGGCTAATGGATAAGCAAGCTCTGCATAGGGCAGACATGCCCTGGAGTGGGTTGCCAGCTGCCAGGTTTCCAGGAAAGAACTGGGTTGAGCCATGGAAGTGCCCCTGGGGATCAGCTGGACTGTGCAACACCTTGGCTGGAATTCCCTCCCCCCTCCCTCTCCCTGTCACATGTGCTTTTCTCCTTCCTTCCGTAAAGCTCTTCACCATAGATGGCAGCATCTGACAGCTCTGCAAGAATCCACCTCGCCTTGTCAGGAGAGCAACAGGCTGTGGGAAGTCTTGCAGAGAAAACGTGCTTCCACAGGGAGCCGAGGCAGGAGCTCCGAGATCAACGGCAGGGAAGGGCTGGTTAGGACTGGCCAGGTGGCACGCCTCCCCCGAAAGAGGCCGCAGTGCTTTGCGTGGCGAGTTCATTGCCTTCTTGCTCAAAAGGGCGCACAGCGGGGTGTGTGTGTGGCCCTCCCCACTCCCCGCTTTAGCCTCGAAGCTGCCCGGGAGGAGGGTCAGCGGGCAGCACGCATGGCTGGCCCGGGGTGAGCCATGGGGCTGAGTGGGGTCCTGACCCCAGCCCTCGTGTTGCTCGCTCGCTCTCTCGCACACTTATGTGCCTGTGTGTGCATGTACAAGGACGCACGCAGGCACGCACAGAGCAGCCACTGTGCCTCTTCTCGTGATTCAGAATGGAGCTCCTCTTTGCTCAGCTGTCATTTGGCTTATCTGGCAACCTGTCATTAAATAGAATTAAGCAGTGAGTGGGAAAGAAAGTTTTTGCAAACGTGCTTTCAAACAGGAGAGCAAGTTCCAGGCTGGCAGCAGCAGTGCTGTGTGTGTGCCTGTTTCCATGGGGGTTGGACAGGGAGAGATGGGGAGGGGTGCTGGAATCCTTCCTTTACAGAAGGTTGTTGCAAAACACCTCCAGTTTTCCTGGGAAAAAATGAAGTTAAGCATTCAGATGCCTCCCCATTCTTTGGGAGTATCCAAAGGCCACCAGAACAGATCGTGAGCATAGGATCCAGCATCCCGACAATCACTGCTTTTATTTTTTTGAAAAAAGATCTTTCTGGCCCTTCTGCCTGTGAAGAGGAGTCAGCGAGTGTGTCAGGAATGAGTGGAAAGACCTCAAGACGTGCCCGCAGGGGTCTCCCATTTTGCCCCTGCCCAGGAGAGCTCGTTACACAGAGCACAATGAGTCTGTCCAATCAAGGTTCCCCAGCCGGGCTGGGAACGGCTTCCATCTGCCCCACTGAACCCGGCGCTGGAGCCTTCAGTGCCCCCCCCCCCGCTGAATCTGTGAGGCACTTGGAGGGGAAAGTAATCTCCTACCGTCACGCTGATGCGACCGCCGTTGTGGCTGCAGGATCTGCAGCTGGAGTGCCCAGCACGCAAGCACATCCCATTCCGTAAGACTGGTTTCGGCGGCCTGGCATTCGTGCGACCCACCATGTGCTCCGTCAGCCCTTGCCTCTCGGGACTTCCTCAGGCTCCCGCTGGGACCCGGGACGGTCCAGGGCAGTGGTGCACGCTCCGCTCTCCTGTGGCACAGTCCCTGCTGTCTGCAGCGAGGTGGCTGTGTGACTTCGCCTGAAAAAGCCCTCCCTGCATTTTTGCCAGCTGCTCACTTTCCCAGGTTGCCCGAGGGAGCGGCAACTTCCCAGCAGCAAGCCTTGCGTGGAACGATCACACGGAAGGAGCTTGGGGATGGGATCGCCTTGCCCGCTGCCATGGCTGCCTGCTTGCCACCAAGCTCCCAGGATCCCTGTGAGGCCCGGCAACTTTTCCGGCGGGTTTCCCGCCTGCTCCTCCACCCTGTGACTTGACAAGTGTGTGTCTATGACTTGGCATTTATTAAGTTAGCACTCCTGGTATATGGCAGACTCGAGCCATCTCATTCCTGCAGCTGACTGGCATCCCCAGGAAGTGGAAATGGCAGGGGCACGCAAGTCCTGAATCGCACTTGGTGCTCCATCCAGCGAGAGGGATGCCGCGAACGTGGCTGGAAGGGAAGCTGCGGCAGAGCCGGAGGCGCTCCGCACACCTTGGAGGCAGAGCGCTTCCCCAGACCTCCCACTGGGTGCGTGTGCGTGTGCGCGGGTGTTTATGAATCCATTAAAGAGGTGATTTATATTCTTTCGTCTTTCCTTGTTTCAATTCCTGTTCAGCATGCCCAGGGGACTGGCAAGTTAATTGGAGGGAGCCTGGCCCAGATGGCTGATTGAAAGAAATTACTCACAACATTTGCACAAAACATTCTGAAGAAGCACTGCGTGGAAGCTGTCCCTGTGCTCCAGAAGGCAGCCTTGCCAAGGGTGGCCACTTTCTCATCATCAGAATGAGGAAATGCGCCCTGAAAAGGCAGCCGGGAGATGACACGGCTTTACATCACATGTGCACAGGCCAATTTGCTGGTGGAGAGGCATGCAGAGGTGGAAGGAACCGCTGTAGCTTAAATAGAAATGCAGTCCACCGCCAGTGAGGAAGGCTGTGGGAAGCCAATGGCCTGCTCGGGGCTGGCGTGGGGTGGGATGGAGCGTGAAGTCCCTTCCCTGGAGGAGTCAGGAGTGCCACGGGAGGGCCCCCATTTCCGGAGAAACGCCTGCAGAAGGCCACCAGGTTGCCTTGGAAGGCTCATTGTGGCCCCGCCAGTCTCTCGCTGGAGGGAGCGGTGCAGGGTGACTGAGCCGCGGCCTCTGTGTGAGCCAGGACCAGGCAGCCGATCTTCCTCGCTGAGCCAGGCACTGCAGGATCAAAGGGGGAGCCTCCAGACAGGCACCTGGCCAGGTGAGGCTGCATCCGGGTGCGGTTTTTCCAGAGGATGCCAGCGGTCACAGCAGCCTGGCCTTCTGCCTGTGGCTGCCATTTCTCAGCAGGCCCCCCACCTTCGGGTAATCACTCTCCCAAGGTGGGGGGTGCTGACGATGGGGGAGGACTGGAGAAGCCCCCCAGCTGGCCCCAAGGCTGCATGGCGTGCCCCTTCAGTCTGCAGCTGAGGCCCTGTGCATCTCCGAGGAGGCAGCCTGTGTGGGGCTGCCAGGGGTGAGGCTGAGCACAGTGGCTCTCCAAAGGCTCCCTGGGCAGTTCAGGGCGAGGCAAGACTTCAGGCAGCCCCTCGCAGCTCCCGCCCACTCCCCACGCCTGGCCCGAGTCCCCCAGAATGCAGAGCAGCCCCTCCTGGTGCTCTGCATGGTGGCTCGGGGCAGAGGTGGGAGCCAGGGAGAGCCCGATTCGGAGCTGCAGAAGGGTCTGGGGGGAAGGGTCAAGCTGCCCCTTCCTGCTTCCCGCCACATCTGCTCTGGCTGCAACACGCTGAGACCATCAGGCAGAGGGTGGGGGACTCTGGCCATTGAGTTTCCACACAGGTTGCTGCCAGTTTGGTGGAGCTCCTGGGAAGACCTGGACACTGGTGGCTCGAGCATGGGCTGGCTGGCCGGCTGGCCAGCCTTCCCCTCCCGCTGCCGCCCACCGCTTGCGCTCTTGCCGGAGACTGAGCCGGGGTTGTGAGTGTGCACCGGTCTCTCGTCCACAGTCTGGTCACATTTCATGCTGACAAGAGGGGAAGTTATTAAAATAAACGCAGAGAAGTTTATCTCGGCTCTACAGGCCGCTGTGATCAATGCAGTGCAATGGAGAGGAGAGGAGAGGAGAGGAGAGGAGAGGAGAGGAGAGGCGGCACAGGTGCTGGGCCCGTTGGCACCGTTCAGTGACACTAAGGAATCCATCCCAGTGCTGCCGGCCCATGCGCTGCAGTGTCGCCGGGGAGAGAGAGGGAGGCCGAGGGCTGGGGCACTGGTGGCCCCGTTCGCTGCGGCCAGGAGCCTTAATGTTTGCGCCACCAGCAGCAGAGGTGGGCGAACTGTGGGCGGCCGGGTCTGTCACCAGAAGCCAGGCTGACTTCGCGGCTCAAAGGGGCACACAGTTTGCTCATATCAGTGGAAAGCCCCCTGGGGCCCCTTGACGGGGGCTCCTAGCAGTCCAGGGAGAGGCCGGCCGCCGCTCGGCCGTTTGGCTCCTTGGCTTCTCTTCCTGGCAAAGGGAGCATGCTGGTGTCCGCACCGCCTGTAAAATTCTGCGAATTGACCAGGGCACTGGCACAATCTGGAGGCCCCTTCGGCTGGCCTTTGCTGCAAGGCTGGCCCTGCCTGTCCAAGCACAGCGTCCCCCAAGCAGAGGCAGTGAGGAACGGATCAGTCCAGGGAGAGCAAGATGGTGGAAGAAACTGGCCCAGTCACCACAGCCCTGGAGTCGGGGCTGTTCCGTTGCTGCTGTCTCTGTGTGGAGGGCGGCAGGACCTGGGCAGGTAGAAGGCGTCTTCATCTTTCCTGGACACCCTCACTGCCTGGGACATCCCATTCCATATTTAAGGGGTCCTAAGCATCAGGAAGTACTTCCTGACATCCAACCTGGAACCCAGTTCCTTGAGCTTTGCCCCACTGGAACGTGTCCTGCCCTCCACTGCAGGGAAGAACAGGTCCTGGCCCTTCCTCACATGGCATCCCCTCACATACCTATAAGTCGCTAAAAGATCCTCTCAGGGTCTGCTCCAGGATGAAAAGGCTCAGTTCCCTCAATCTCTTCTCATAAGTCGTCCCTCCCAACCTGGCTACCATTCTTGTGACCCTCTGCTAAGCCAATTCTAACTGAGCTATGTCTCTCCTATAATGTGAAGCCCAGAACTGGACACAGAACATAGAAACAGAGCGAGTCACAAGGGTCTCCTGGGCCATCTAGTCTGACCCCTGGCTCCAGCCGGCTCTGCTCACGACATGCCCACCATGTGGACATCCAGCCTATCCTTGAACACCCGCACCGATGGGGCCTCAGCCACCTCCCGTGGAAGCCCATTCCACACCCTCTGGGTCCTAACTGTCAGGAAGTGCTTCCTGGCATCTAAATGGAACCTTGGCTCCCTGAGCTTTGCTCCGTTGGAGCGTTTCCTGCCTTCCTCTGCAGGGGAGAACAGGGCTCTACCCACCTCCATG